>NC_044506.1:23854450-23944450 GCF_902362185.1 Chanos chanos
ACTCTTGCAAGTTACCTGCTTTTTAAGATTAAAAACTGTAGAAGGGTAAAAACATGCCAGGCAGACACTGGTATAATGTAAGTGACACAGCTACAACTAATAAAATTGATAATGGGTGTGTTAGATTTACAGTGGGCATGCGACTGGTCAAGCATTGACAATAGTCAATAATATTGGCAGCGCCAAGGCGGTGAGTGGCCCCCAAATAAAATTCTGCTTAGGGCCCCATAAATGCTTCGGCCGGCCCTGGGGCTAAGCCCCCAATGTTTCAAGATCCTAACAACGCCTCTGAAGCACACTATGATAGAGAAGCATATTGTGGTAGAGAAGCATACTGTGATAGAGAAGCATACTGTGATAGAGAAGCATACTGTGATAGAGAAGCATATTGTGATAGAGAAGCACACTGTGATAGAGAAGCATACTGTGGTAGAGAAGCACACTGTGATAGAGAAGCATACTGTGGTAGAGAAGCATACTGTGGTAGAGAAGCACACTGTGGTAGAGAAGCACACTGTGATAGAGAAGCATACTGTGATAGAGAAGCATATTGTGATAGAGAAGCACACTGTGATAGAGAAGCATACTGTGGTAGAGAAGCATACTGTGATAGAGAAGCATATTGTGATAGAGAAGCACACTGTGATAGAGAAGCATACTGTGGTAGAGAAGCACACTGTGATAGAGAAGCATACTGTGATAGAGAAGCATACTGTGATAGAGAAGCACACTGTGATAGAGAAGCACACTGTAACAGAAAGGTTACTACATTTGTACCAATCCTCCCTGTGCTGTCTGAAATTTTGTAAAAACTGAAATACCTTGTGAAACTGGATCAAGCTTTATTTGGCTCTGTCTGAAAAGCAATCAGAGTAGTCTTTCTGTCTGACAATGTAGCACGTGTGTGTGTGTGTGCAGTCATTCTGTCTGACAATGTAGCACGTGTGTGTGTGTGTGTGTGCAGTCATTCTGTCTGACAATGTAGCACGTGTGTGTGTGTGGAATCCCAGGAACCCCTTGGCCCTCCCTGCCTGACGTCTGCAGGGACCTGCTCCACTGTTCTGTTCCACTCACGGTCTTGCAGGTTGTCCACATGGATCGGACACCGGTGATAAGGTTGTGGAGAAGTAATGAAAATGCATCACCTTTGCCCAGAGGTGCTCCATCATGCACCCCCACCCAGCCCCAAGAAACACACACACACACACACACACACACACAAACCATTGTAGGAGATGGACAAGAATACTGCTGCACGAAAGAGTGTGTCTGTATGCATGACTATCAATACTTCAAATTAAGTGTGTGTGTGTGTGTGTGTGTGTGTGTGTGTGTGTGTGTGTGTGAAGGGAACATTCTGTGTGCTGGTTGCCATGCAGTAAAAATAAAAGCTAAGTGTGGAGACAGCTGCACAGAACAGCAAAGCCACTGGCTACATCAGCGGCCATAAAACAATAACACTAACCTATTAAACAATGTGCTTATTAAATTATTTTAAACAATATTGCATAATATTGGCATCGTTTAAACTTGGCCTTGTTCAGCAAAGCTGCTGAAACAACTTAAAATTGTGGGGAACAAAAGCAGGGTTGTGATAAGCTCAGCCCCAGTGGGACTGGCCAGTCAAACGTCAGCTCTGTGTGTGACCAGGCCTCTCCCTGGCACGGCTCCTTCATTTCACCACCCTGATTGTTTCTGATCTGCATTATCCTCATCTGCCGTCCTGGTCGGTCAGCTTGGCTCTCATCTCGTCCGGCTGCTCATGTGACAGACAGCTGAGATCTCACTGGTCCTTAAACGCTGTGACCATTTGCACTTTTAGAATTGACACCAAAGACAACTCTTAAATTCATTCTGTGTGTCTTAGATGAAAGAAAGACAACATGAGATGCGTAAGTCAACAGTTATAAGAGTCCAAAGGGCTTACTGATGTTACGGTTTACAGTCCATTGATTGATTGCAGAATTTTCGATTATATTACCTTTTTAAACATTATTTCTCCTGAATTTGTCAAACATTTCTGGATGTATATGTTTCAGCAACAGGAGGGCTGTTGTTTAAGATCCAAACCTTTTACTATGAAAGAGTTGCTGGCTGTCTCGCTTGCCTCAGGTTTACACAGGGAGAGAGTGTGTTCAACACAGAACGGAGAGCAGTCCTTCCACTGAGCCCAGCTGGGATATGAGTTAGCTCTGTGACGCATGAATCCCAGATCAGTGGGATGTGCACTGTGTATGAACATTATATGAATATTTGGGCGGTGTGTCATTAGACATTAGAGCAGTAGGGTTTGTGTTTTAGGAGACCGTCAGGCCTAAATGACCTGTAAGCCAGAGACTGGGCTCCGAGTGGGATGCTCCTTTTAGCCAAACTACAGCAGCGAGTCCTGCTCTCACGGCAGTCTGTGAAATATGTGGGTGCATTGAACGGTCAGTTATCCGATCTGTAAAGCTATCAGTGCTGGCGATAAAAAACAACCATTACCAGTGCATGGAAGACCCAGTATGGATTTACTCTCCACACAGGAGGAGCTGAGGTACAGCGTGGACAGAGAGAGACAGGGAGAGAGAATGCAGCATTCATACTCCAGACTGAAAATGGTCTTTTATCTTACAAGTACAGCAGTGAGACAGGGAGACTATTGCACATTGATTCCTGTGGACCTCACTCACCAAAGCATTTTAGCTTTAGGGCTTACAGACCAGTGTCATCACATCTACAGCCTGATTGTTTGTTTTAATTAATGTTTTTCAGGAGGACAGACGGGGCGGAGCCCTCTGTTCTACACATTGTTTCATTATTTCTTATAACAACTCATGTGACAAAGAGATCGGTTTGAGGGGTAGGCTCTAGTCTGGCTTTGGAAAGTTAGCTTTGCCAATGTGCTGCAAACTGGCTCCAGTCTTGAGCAAAGTGCTTAGGCTATATCAAATTCCCTGGTAACTGATCCACCTGGGAGCTAGCGACACTCCACCGAGCTACCTAAAAACCTAAATGAGCTATGGCTTCTTTCGGCTACCTTTTTGGATTATGTCTGTATACACTCTACTTGAGAGCGCTTAGAGGGGCTCACAGCATAGCTCTGATTTGCAGTGAGTGCTGCTTCTCCTGTTTTTTTTTTTTTTTTAAATCTGTCTAGCTCTTTCAGTCATGCATCGTAACGTCTGATCCAACCTGAGACCACATCTCCGTGTTTTTGCGAACCTGCTTCTGCTCGCCCCCATTTCTGTTCCTGCCACTGGTTTTACGTTTTGGAACTATGGCAGTTCCATTCTGAATTCTCGCTTCGGCCTCTCTGGGAGCCCATCGCCCCTATGAGTCAAATTTTCTTAAAGTTGTGTTTCATGTAAATTATCAATGATTCGTGACTCCAACGCACAACATGTCTTTCACGTATTTGAATGAATCTATTTTCAGGCCAGTCATTAACACGAACATAGGCACACTTGACAGAAATGAGTGTGAGTCGACTGGAATACAGTGTGGCCAATTTCCTGTCGAAAGTAATAGAAAATACTCCATGGTGCTGTAAAGCCGGTAAAGCAATTACTAGCCAATTAATTCATTTACAGATACAATCAACCTACTTGTTCCGTTACGCCCCCCCACAGGCATTTAGGCCGGTTCCATATTGAACAGCTGTGATGCAAAGCTAATAGACGGACAAACGTTTCATCTGATGCATGTTTACGTTGAGGGTCAGTGGGAATCATGTTAAAATGACCACTGCAACGCTACTATAGGGTACAGTACTGGGGAGACAGAAAAATACCCTGACCCCCTCGTCAAGTGAGGCAGCGAATGTCGGTAGACGTTAGGCTACCTACCAACAGTACAACTGAATGTCAATGTGGATAACGTCGCGCAGAAAATACATCGCTTCAAATGGCACAGGAACAGTCATGATATTTAGAGCTGGTTAGCCGCTCTGCTGATTGACACATCAACTCGATTTGAAAAACGACTTATCGGTACATTTGTGAACAGGGATTGGCATAACAGGGATTGGCATAACGAGAGTTCGTTTCTGTTGTGTTGTGGGCCACTAGCGGACGGAAGAAAGGACGTAAAGACAGAGGGAAGAGAGAAGGTTATGGGGAAGGAGTAGTGGCGTTTTGACGTATTCGGACATGATATGTAGCCCTACATGCCAGTGTATCTGTCCATGGTCCTGAACCATGCTTGCTTGATATCGAGGATTGATCTTGATACCGTACAATGTGCATGTAGATTAAAATATCCACATAAATTGTCATTATGGTATGATTATGGTATGTTACCCAAATATGTTCGTGCGCTGCTACACATCACTTTGGTCCTCATGAATTTCATGGTCGCATATTGAAATACAAAAGTGGAGGTCAAACACTTTCCACACTGCAAATCATTGCGCTGTTGAACAGTGAAAATATTTACATTATATTCGTTATTTCATTATTTTCAATCAAGTTTTTTTTGTTTTACCAACCCTACCATTACTAACTAAATTTCTCCAGTAATGTCTTGATTCCGATCCCTCAAAGATTAACTTGAACAGACCTCACCGTATATGTTTCCCACCATATAAAATTCAAAAAACGTGTCATTTTAGTCAGTTTAGATTTAGTGTACCACAGAATACATGCTCAGGCTAATCAACAGCCAAACGGAAGCCATAGTAAGACTACATCACTCTTCCACCTGCTTGTGTCCACCTGGATTGAATTACCAAGGACAACTGGACACTTTTTTGTCACTGGTGCTGCCAACGAGTTTTCCCCCTTTTCTGACAGTGCGCGGATGGTGTGTTGTCTCCGGTGCACCGTAAATAATGTTGATAAAGACGCCAGTGGAATATGACTTTCACGGGCCGCCCGATTGATTTAATGTGACCTCTACATTCTAAATGCTATTGGAAGTCTATTTAAACAGATGACGGCTCAGATTGTCCCTGCGCTTGTGCATTAATTTTCCATTCATCATCATTAGGCGGTGAGTGGTCCATTCAAGCCTGGCGCGGCCTGCTGTAAATTAGAATGTAAACAGGCTCTTAAACAGTCCCCGCCTCGCGCTGCACTCGAGCTAACAGACAGCTGCGCGGTGCTGCCCTCGCGCCTCTTGGTCAGCTTCTCCATGCACAATGATGCGCCAGATCTCACTGACACTGCCGAATAAAGAAGGGATACAAACTGTCCTCCTCATGTTGCTATTTTTTTTTTTTAGCGTAGCGAAAAGCTTCATCAAGACCGATTTGCTTGTCTTGCCTGTTTGTATTTTGGTTAAATGTTATCTTCTTTCTTTCTTTCTTTCTTTTTTCCTGTCGTTTTTTTTGTCAACGCCCCGTAGTTAATTATATATACATGTTTAGACACAAGGGATCTCGTATCAAAGGCACATTGTAAGATTTTAAGATCGATATTTTTTAAGATCCAACGTCCACCGAAATGTCCAGTTTATACTGGCATGATAAAAAAAATCTATACAGTATAACCCGAGCTGGATCTATTAGAATTTAGCTGCAAGCTGAATGAATAGAAATGCAAATTTGTTTTTAAATGCTAAGCAAAACACGGCTGTTTATGTGGGATTTTATATGTTCCATTTTTTGTCTCAGTTTTATTATTCGTTGTCTTCTTTTTTTTTTTTTTTTTTTTTTTGCTTATTTTCTTTCCTTCGTCATCTCCTTGATCCGTTTAACGCGATGCATAAATCTGTCTCCTGTTTTGGCTGGGGCTGGTCCGCTTAAACGGCGTTTTACTCCAAACATATGCATTTTAATCAACTCGGTCACACTTACAAGAACTGCTCTTAATAAGGCTATCAATCACAGATGTGCTTCTGAGGCAGAGGGCTTTGGGGGGCTTGCTTAGTTACAAGGAGAGCAAACCGTTGCGTCGTTGACATGTTATCATAAAACTAGGAGAACAGCAGTTAACGAAAGGAAGAAATTATTTCCGTTACTGTGCGCATCTTAATTTCAGACAAGACTCGCGAGCCTTTGTTAAACGAAATAAACGTCGATAACGGTTGTTATGGGGTTAAAAAATAGTTGCTTATATTTGCAGATTAAATACTTCATATATCACTGCATTTCTGACCAGTTCGGCAACTACCAGCGAATTTCATTTTCTCTCAGAGTCCTTCTGTGATAGTTGTGCGGTGACCGTGTTACTGGTGATATTCCGTCTTGGACTCCCAAAGACATTAAAACTTTCACTCGTTATTCTTTATGTTTCTACGTAAAAATTAATCTCTCCTTTTAACAAAACGGCTTTTCTTTTGAAGACATTTTAACGGCATCACCTGGAGAAGACACTTGACATTATGCAAAGAAAGCTGTAATTTGTGGCGCACGTCCTTCGAATCAGGAGGCAAGCTAAATCCAGCCAATTAACCTGCGCTGGCTGGCGAGGTGGAGGAATCATCGATCTCTCTGCGTTTCAATATACGCACTAGACATCCAGCTCTGTTCTATTAACTGGGCAACAGAGAAAATATGGTTCGCTTTAGCAGTGTCCGGGGACATGTTAACTGTCAGAAATAATCTCAAACTCAGAGCCACAAGTCCAACTATGCCTGTTTTGTTCAATATCCACGCTCGAGCTCCTTGAGGCGAAATAATAGATTCAACACAAAGGGCGAGTGTAACAACCATTCAACTGAAATATCGCTGATCGAGCGAAAAAAATGTATTTCGCCAAAACAAACAACCAAACAAATGTAACGGTGGCATAAGCATCCAGGCATGATACAGGGATGGAGAGAAGCAGGGGCATGTAGAGCTGGATGTGGGATGATAATAAAATCAAATGCTTTCTGTTGGGGGTTGTTTTCTGTTGGGTGGTTGCATGCCCTTGATAAAGACGTTTTTGTTCGTATCTTCATCAGCCTAATTGACACATTTCTAAATATAGACATAAATAACACAACACTGGGCTTCAGCGGTCACATGACAACGTCCTACTACAAGAATACATTTGAATACATATGGTGGATTCCTTTGAAATTCAGTTTATTATAAAATTCAATTCAGTGAGAGCAGTCTTACAATAGTACACATTTCACACAAACCGACGGCCAACTTCCTCATCCCTTCGGCTATCTGTTTACCTTAAAAGCACAGAAATTCGCCTGTGGTATGACAAGAACCGAGAGGGAAGAATTGTAACATAATCATAAAACTAAATGAAAAATTCTCTCCATTCAGATGATCAGAAGCTGTATAATAAATAATTTGCATCTGTTATTGTTAACAATTATGAATAATATTTATTCATGTATCAACTTGCAGTAGCTTAACCTTCATGAACGCGTGTGTGTCTATGGCTTAAGTCGAGAATGTGGGGGTGAAAGTATTCAGCTGAGGGCTCGCGGGTGAGACTGTGAAGGAAGCAGCTTGCGCTTGCCCCAATTTGCAGCCTGCGATTGTCCAATGGATCTCATGCACATCACTCCCCGTCAAGCCTACAGGCCTCGCGTGGAGTTACTTAATCCGCTCCCTTGGCGCCTTGTTACCGGTTTGGCAGACAAGTCTCCGCGCAGGCCGCATTATCATTAATTCAACATTCAAAAATTCTCCCTTCCGAATACATCACTCCTTAATTTCCCCCGCATCTGCACATTCCGACCCACTACCGAGACTAGCTCGTGGAGGAATAATGAGTCGGCCGTGCTCGGTTAACAAATTCCCTTGTTAAAACGCAAGATGAAAAACATAATTTTAAAGTAAAGAAAACCGCATGTAGGTCGATTTTGACGTGTAAGACAGCCACAAACAATAGCAAAGCGCTTTGTCTTCCAACACACCCCCAGATGCTTTCCGCGTGTTTAGTCTCTCACATTATTTCCATCATATTTTACCAATTATTAGATGATTTTTCACTTTTCAGACACCCAGTAATTTTGATATCCGCTTTAAAAACGAATATTCTTGGTACAGGCTCACTGGTAGTTACTGCTGATAGAATTGGTTTGCCAGACACGTTGTGTTAATTGGGCAGTCTAATTGTAACGAGAATGTCTACTTTTCATTTTCTCTGACTGGGTGCGTAGAGTCAGTACCGCTCAGTCATTTAGCCGTTGTTCCGTAGGCTGACCCAGGTCGATTCCTCAGAAATGACTGCTTCTGTGGCCTGTTTCATCTTATCTAGTCAGCGGCACTTCCTCCCTCTGGTCCAAGGTAACAGAGGACGACTTGCTTAGAACAGCGGGCGAAAAAGTCAGGAAGGTATCAGTCCTGCTTGTTGGTGAGCACGTGAAGTCCGCTCCCGTAGGCCTCTGCGGGAGGCCATTTGACTGACTGGCAGCGTGACAGGCAAGACAGGAGCACGGGCTGCCCCCGGGACCTAGCCCGTGACCCGGGCTAGGATACAGCGAGGGATGTCTGAATGCACATAACAGCTCTGGGCGCGGGTATGGATGCGAGAGAACCCGAAAGCTGTCCAACGAGCGGAGAGGGTTAGCAAACGGGCTACCGGGACCAGTTGCTGACCCCGCTGTCACCCCGCCAAGATGAGAATAATAGGGCAAGGGAAGGTGGGACGGAAACGGGTAAGGCAGATTTCCGGTGGCTGCAGCATGGCTCATCATGTAGGTGTAAAAGGCGGGGTCGGCGGGGTGAGGCCACGTCATCGCCAATCGTTGCCGCTTGTCCTTCATGCGGCGGTTCTGGAACCAAACCTATGAGACATAATGTTAAGCCAGAGTCAAAAACATTTGTTTTGCAAATCGGAGAAAATCACCCAAATAGGGCCTACAAGGATGCATGAGATAAAATGATGATATGGCCACGTTCCATAAGAAAATGACACCAAATGTTCAGCGCAAACAGACACACGTTCATGCTCTAAGTTTCACATTTGCTTTATTTGTAGATCACACAACATTTGAAGTAATATTTAAATAAAAAAAAACCCACAAGCTTAGTTGAGATGTTTTTACGTCGTTACTCTTGGCATTTTTTGGTGAATGTTGACTATAAAGTTAGGTGATAAAGTATATGTGGGCCTGGGCCTCATTTAATCGAAATCGTACCTTGATGGTAGTTTCTGGGAGATTTAAGGCAGCCGCCAGTTCGCATCTGCGAGGCCGGGACACGTAATTCTCCCGGTAAAACTCTTTCTCTAGCCGGGCAATCTGTTCCCTGGTGAAGGCTGTCCGGTACCGTCGCATTTGGTCAGCCCCGTAGGAAAGCGTGCCGGGGCTCGGGGCCATTTTCCCGTTCTCTACAACGCTATCATTACCACGGCTTGGCGACTTTACGTCCAGACCTGGGAATATTGCACAATCAAATATGAAAACATTACTTTGCACAGAGCACTTAGGTTATTGTCGCTGTGTTGTTTTTGAGCAATTAACAGGCCATCGAAGACGACAGTTTTAACGACCTGGAACTA
The DNA here is from genome assembly GCF_902362185.1 of Chanos chanos. Classification (NCBI taxonomy): domain Eukaryota; kingdom Metazoa; phylum Chordata; class Actinopteri; order Gonorynchiformes; family Chanidae; genus Chanos; species Chanos chanos. The sequence goes on from NC_044506.1 coordinate 23,863,825, forward strand.
TTTTTCTCTTGCTTGTTATTTCAGAAAAAAAGATCTAGGCGCAGGATAACATAATAAGGAATTTCAATGAAAATTAAATTGTTTTTATTATCCGCTGCTTTAAAAGTGAATCTAACACATGTAGTTTTACAGGCGAAATTTACAAAGTTCAGGGAAATGGATGCTTAGGTATTTGCCTTTTTAATCTTGTCAATTTATTTGTAACATGATCGAGCATGAACATTCGTTCAAAATATATATTTTAAGAAAACGGTTCTCTCTTTTTTTTTCAAAATTTAAAAGACAGGGAAATAACATTGATGTATGGAACTGATTTAGGGAAGGAGGTGTAGTTTCCATTCTCAAAATTTATTCCTTTGTCTTTTTTCGTTCTTTTGCCTACTGCTGATGTGTGTTTACATAAGATTTCTACTGTAGGTATGGTTAAATAAAAATAATCGCTTTGCGGCGCCAGAAGGACGCGATTTTAAGAGTGACGGGTGGTTTAATAGCTTTGCATTCCCCGTTAACACGCTACAGACCACGGTGACACAAGAACCAGCCTCTCTGCGGTTAACAGTTACTCGTTATTCTGTAACTAACCAAAAGATGTAAAACTGTTTAGATCTTAAGATTAACAGGTTGGGTCGTATTTTTCAGGCAATGACATTTTGTTCAGTTCTGTCGTGTAGCAGTGACACAAGACAGTAACTGACTCTCCAGTCCGAAATATATTTGCAAACAGGAATCCTACAATCGAACACAACTTATCGATCAGTTGCAACAGCTGATGAGCTAACTTCGTTTGAATAAGCCATCATGGTACAATGGCTAATGAACAAAAATATTGAATCCGTCAGAAGTCTAAGTACAAATGTCTGTATATTTATCAGCTGGCATACCTTTTCCGCTTGGATATTCCATGTTTTCAGGGGTACAACTGACATCTATCTCCTCGTAGAAGTCTGATTCAGTGTCGGAGCTGCTGGCCTCTTTGGTTGGCAGATCCGGCAGGTCTTTCACAAGCTTAGGGAGCTTGCCGGTCGGTCTGACATCTGCGCAGACACCGCCCCGTGTTCCATCTGTGATTTCCACTGTTTCTTGTGAGTAAGGCAAAGAGTTTGGGCTCCGGCCGTTACTGTGAACCGGCTTTTCCTGTGGTTCACACATGGAGCTTCCGACGGCTTCCGACAAGTTAGGGGCTGTTTTTGCGGCAATTTTACCTCCTCCTGTGCGCATCACCATCTCCTTTCTGCTTTCCATCACGGAAATGCGGGGTATGAACTCAATGCCAAGTCGCGTGGAATGTTAGAGAGACGGTCTGTAGCAGGCGCACGCGGTGAAAACAAGGAGGGACGGACCTGCTAACTGTGCGATGCGAGTGCTTGGGAGTGCGGCGCGAGCTCTGGGAGGGATCACCATTGCCCTCTTTCTGCTCTCGAGCTGTCAGTCTTAATAGGGCAGTCGTCATAATAGAAGCCTCAGTGACGCCACGCGTCGATTCAGAGTGAATAAACAGCAAGTCCTCTCGGCGCGGCAGGGAAGGGGTGAATCAAAGGCTAAAAACGCGACAGGGCAAAATCACGGTCTATCAAATTACCTTACAAGAATCCAGGAGCCTATTCGAGAAATAACTCAGTATTACACTTTCACTGAGAGGCTTCGAATTGGAAAATCTAAGAATACACAAAACCTCTAATTATGTAAAGACTAGAAAGGCCTTCAAATGCCGTATTGGTTTCCTGGATACATAGCGATCTGATGCATGTTAACAGACCATTTTACTCACGTCCCTTTGGTCAGTGCTGGAATCTAGTAATCTGAACTGACTTTGCAGTTTGACACACACACACACACGGTTCTTGTGTGACGCGTTTGTTTTTTGAAATGGTTATCGAAAGTACCATCTATTGCATGTGTGTGTACGTGTGTATGTGTGTGTGAGCGAGCGAGAGAGAGAGAGAGAGAGAGCAAGAGAGCGAGCGCTTGTGTATGTTTGTGAAACAGGCTACTTATTGACTACTTGGGTACAGTGTTATGCCGCACATGAGATCCGTGTCTTGGAAGTCATTTGGAACTTATGGTTCTTGTTCCCCAAATTCTAGCAAACCTATAAAAATGGATTTTAGCATGGTCAAAACTATGGTTTATATGCTATATATGCTACATATGCATATATACTAGTCCATAATTTCGTTGGATTTTGGCTAAACACGTGTCCACGGGGTGCGGTGAATTGCACAATATTTTCTTGTCTTTACTTTTCGTCGATAACCCTACAGTCGAAATGTTATATAAGACTAAGCTGAAACCATATCTAACACAGTAAAGCATTTTGGTGTGGGCAGTTTGTTCTCACGTAAAAACAAACACTTTCGTGGACTGGCACATATGAATCTCTGGAAATTGGAATCTCTGAGGAATGCCATAATTTCAGTAAGTGACTTTAAAATAGGTGGATGTCATTGAAAATTGTCATAGCGGTGAACCAGTCCACATTCTATCTATTAGTCCTGTGTCTCATGCCGCTCTGGAGTGAGGTATGGCTTTAATGGCAGCCGTTTGGAATACATTAGCACATGTTCCTGGCGCCTTAACACGCTGAGTGCGCGCGAGAAGACGTCAAATGAGAAGAATATCCAGAAGATGAGGAGCGCTGTCTATTCGCTCGAGGCGTAATTTGAAGTGAACAGGTCCAATCCCTTCATTTTCAGAGCCCCATCCTCGTCACGCTTTCATGCTCTCTCCTTCACTCACGCAATCTCTCGCTCTTCCATAGCCTATCTCTCCATCTTGCCCTCTTTCTGTATTCCAAAGTGGTGTCAAGCAAAGTGCAGAAAGGTCGGGTCCTTATGACCGGGAGTCAGAATAACAGTCTATTTGACATTTAATTAGATTTGTTTGAGTCAGGCCAACAAAGCAGCCAGGGATATATGCGCAGGTCAAGTGGGAAGACTGTTCTCAACATCTCATGGACTGAAAATAACCTTGAAAATTTGCGACAAATGAACACTGATAATGTTTGTCTTAAATAGAGCTAAATGCTTCAAAGAGCATTTGGTCAGGTTCTGTAAACAAAATCATATTGTTCAAAAGATATCTTCGATTTAAGCGAAAGCATTTTGGAAATTTTAATCAAACAGAACGGCCAGCGGCATATTGAAACACACCCGCAGAAGCAAGTCTTTTGCAAAGACAAAAAGGCTGTGTTACGGACCGACAGCGTTTGATGCTGGGCTCCCAGAGACAGATCCGTCTTGCATGCACAGCTAAGTCTATAGGTTGCTTGCTTTCAGGGAGGAGGCTACTCTCCGCGCCGCTTTGATGTCGTGCTCTCGGGCAGTAAAAATCACTAAACGAATTCATGAAGCAGAATTGCTTTTAAGGATATGGCCTTTGAGAGTTGAACTTGTTTTGCTCTTCTGCCATAACGTTTTCATTTTGTCTCAGAAAGATTTGGGACTAATGTACTCCACCACTGCCTGATGCACCCCCCGCCCCCTCTCTTTCTTTCTCTCTCTCTCTCTCTCTCTCTCTCTCAAATTTGAGCATAAAATGGGGTGCATTGGTATCACTAATGAGAAAAACTCCTTTGAGACGGGGCCTCGTACATTTTGTGGGGGTTCTCCCGGGTATGTTGGTCCCAAGGCCTATAGCTGACTGAGCACATCTAAAGTCACTGTTTGCAAAATACGTAATGACCTGTTGATGCTGGACTTTTTTTTATGTCCATTTTAGTTGCGATAATGTGTATATGATTTTTTAATATCTATCTATTTATGTATTGGTGTTTTATGATTTGTATTGTTTGATTATTTTTTATCATTATTTTGAACAAGACGCTTTTGAAGAGTACCCGTCTGGTTTGGGCTGTGACACTGATTCAAAACAGGGGGATTTCAAATTTCTCTGTTTCTCGCTTTCGGTTTGATCTGCTACTCTGGCATGAATGGGCTTTTACCTTCTCAGTAGAATGCTAGAATGAGATTTTGAGTAACTGTGTAGGCTTCCACGATAACACACCTTTATTGTACATTCATTGATGTGTAACCATTAGCGTGTTCCCTGTGGATCAACGGGGTCCTGGAGAAAGCAGGAATCAGAGTCTGAGCACTTTCTATTACCAGATCTAATTTACTGTCACTGTCATTAACGACTGCTGAGTATTCGTTTGATTTCTGCCAAGCTCTTCGGTCTAAACTGTTCCTCAAAGATCGAAAATGAATTCAGTCTAAGAAACGTCCACCCTTCATCCTGTGACTGACTGACTGAACGTGCAGATACCGACTTAGCTATTGTTGTTTTCTTCTCTCTGTCGACCCTCCTCCTCCGCAGATCCCTGGGAAACCCAGCAGGGCTTTACGACCGCTGACGCATCCAATCTCACGTTTTACAGAGCGCATGGACGGGACACGCATGGAAGGGAGTGACGTCAGCGGAGCGCTCTGTGTGGCCGAGGCTGTGCCGCGCGACTCCTTCCCTGCCTATGTTGTCCTCGTGCGCCCTCGCCTGATGATAAAGCGGAAAATACCACTAATTTCTAATTTCAGGTTATTTTCTCCCTGTGTCCACACGTAGTCCTTGATCCCCATTCAACTCGCACACACACACACACACACACACACACACACACACACACACACGCACACACGCACACACACACATGCAAGCGTGCACACATACTCCCTCCCTCTGTCTGCTTTTTCACATCCCGCGTGCTACTTGCTTAGAAATCTGAAGTTCCCCATTGACAGTCAATACAGCCTGCAGCCTGTTGTAAATGGTATGATTCTGTTCACCTCTATTTGAATTCAAACTCTCGCTGACGTGAAGGCCCTTTTTTTTCATTTGGTTTTTTTTTTTGTTTGTTTGTTTTTGTGTGTTTTTGTTTAAGTATTACTTATTTCTCCGTTTCGTTCGTCAAGAACGAATTAAGTAGCTGGTCAACGAGGCCAAAACGAAAAGCATGTAGCAGTTGCTGGTGCCTGAACTAGCTTGGTTTTATTCTGTCATTAAGGTTCAAGCACCATTCAGCCCAGACGAACATTAAAACACGGGAGATGGCTGAGCTTCTCTCCAACGCGTAGATTACCTCCGGAATTAATTTATGGCTTTTCACGTTGTTTTTTTTTTTTTCATAAAATTTCATCTTGTTTTTAAACAACCTCAGACCTAACAGCCTTCACCACTATTTTGTGTAGGCAACAGCACAATTCTGACGATCCTATTCCAACGGGAACTTTAGAGGTTCCTTGTCTTTGGATGAAGATTTTGTTATGCAACCCATAGCTATCCAACGGAATAGTTCCTTCATTCGTGTTTTGAGGCTTCGCTTTGTATGGACATCATTGTCGGGCGTCGTGTATGCTTGCTATATTTCATATTCAACAAATTGGCTCAAAACTACCAAGACACATTGCATTAGTTGCATGAATAGTTTAGATAATGGGAGGAAATTTCTCGTGGGCAGTCCACAGGGACTGTGCGACCATGCTGAAAACAAGGAAGTTTCTATAGTATCTGTTACGGCTGTATGAGGGAGTTTTCCACTTGGTCTTTTGCCATGCTAGGCTGTTTAGTGTACGCCCCTAAACCGGCAATAAACTTTTCACGATACCTGATGGTGATGACGGGAGATGTCCTTGATATCTAACATTCTTTAGAGTCGTCCTTGAACCTTGAACTCTCAGACATTTGTCACCGGTTTAACCCTCCACCTTCTCCTAGACCATGATGAAAAGGCCTTGTGAACCACACGAAATACCTCCAGACCCGGTAAAGATAGGTTGGACCCCTTTTTGGTCTATGTGTACAACAAAACGCTTGTGTTGCATTAGCTGAGCATTACACAAACCGTTATTTGTCACCCAGGTTTGTCCTGATTTGCAGTGTGTGGACTCTTTAAAGGAAACGAGAGACTGAGTTTTTCCATTGAAAAGTATCGTATCCAGTTGTTAAAAAGTAACGGAACATCTTGAAGAAGAGAGAAAAAAATTTCTTTAATTCTATGTAAATACAAATGCCCAGAAATAATCTGGCAAATAACATACACACTGCATGTAGATCTAAAGCTATTTTTTTCACTCCTTGAACAGATCCACTCAGATTATTTGAAGAGGAAGGTGTCTAATAGTTCGGCCAGCAAAATAAGTTCAGATGGCATGTGAATAGTAAAGATAAGCTTGGGGGTGTTCTTGACGGTCAGTGAAATTTCAGTGTAAGTGCCCATATTCGTTGGCCTGATGAATACTGGGATTTTTGCCGTCCTAGAACGACTAATTGCAAGAACAGCGGTAAAATAACAAAATAAGCTTAAGTGAACTGACTTTTAACTAAGGTATACTATATATAGATTTTATGCCGCCCGGAGGAGGCCGCAGATGTGTCCCTTGGAGCTGAACAAGGTGGGCCCACATTAATACCAGCATGGACCTGTAGTTTCAACTCTGTTATACTTCTCAGGTGATTCAACGACCAAGCAATGGAACGTGTTCTGGACGAATACACCCTAAAGTGTGCAATTATTTCTTGTGGAAAACTGATAACACAGAGGACTTCCCATACGTCTTGCCTTCAAGTAGACCTTTTACCCTCGAGTGGTTGGATAAATATGAATCGTTTGTTTTCTTTTCGTAAGTGGTAGTTTCTCCAAACAAAACAAGGCCTTATCTGCCACTAGTAGCGACTTATGTAATAACACTGAACCTGGTATCGTCTTGTGATCCGCAAAGAGATTATACTTTTACGCTGCTGACAGCGCGTTTGCGCAACACGAGTGACTTTGATCAGATACCCGTATTGTTTTACTGCTATTGACTCCTGAGTGCGGAAATGGTCAAGGCCGAGCTGGCCCACCTTGCATCTACAAACTTACCTGGTATCGTCAGAAGTTTCGAGATATACATATATATGTATATATGTATGTATTGTATTGTACCGATCTGGGAAAACTTAGTTGCATGTCCGTTAACGTTAGTCCCAGTAATCTGTCATCGTTGCGTGGTTTTAGGACAGAAAATGAAATAAAAAGGCCCGAGGACTTTAGTGCTGCCATATAGGCCTACGTAAAGACCCACAGTGGTAGAGGTGGCTTTCTCCATTCCCTCAGAAAATTAACGGTTCAAACCAACTTGAACTCGACCGTGGCGTTAATGCAATAGTTTGTACTGCTCATTTCCAAGGGTCCGAGACCAAATTGTATTTATTTGTGAATGTGTAGGCGGAGACCGCTTATAAATGACATAATTTAATATGTTATTAACTTAATTATAACAAACAGCTCTCCAAAGTTGTGAAAAATGCTCCACTAAACCCTTACCAGATATTCCTGATGTGCCTTATAAAAAACAACCAAAAAACAAACAAAAAAAAAAAACAACAATTTTTGAAAAGGAGATTTTTCCGCAGTCTCGAAACTTGCAGTGGGCCCGTCGTCAGAAGCCATCTGTTGATTCTATGTGAGGCGGGTGTAACTTAGCATGGAGTAAAATGCTGGGTAAGTCGCCTGTATGATTTGAAGACGAGCCCTTTGGTCGGATCATTTCTTTTAGAACAATCAAATAACGTGGTATCTGAAGAGGTCATTTGCTTGTATAAATTTGTTTGGTTGTGAAGATATCAATGCCTGTAATCTCATGAACCGCAGAAATTTGTCGAAGAATAAAAACAACAGAAGTGTAGCTATTCCGTTGCTTTTGGTCTGTGTGGTGGAATAGCAGGGGAGATGGACAGGCAGTCCAGAATTAGCATCGCGCGCGCCTTTGCATATCCTTTGCATAAATATGCATAAACATCCTTATCTAGATTTTATACGCAGATAAAAGTAAAGGAGACGCTCTCCCTTCATACTTTGTCTGATCATTCAAAATCTTACCCACAACCTTGTCCAGGCGGCACGTCAATAAAATCATACAATTCTCGTTTTGTCTAAAGAACGGAAACTGAATCATTTGTAGTTAAATATGTTCGTTAATGAGATTAGTTTGGCATTAGATTTTCTCAGTATGTCACATCTACACAGGGACATCCTAAGTGTGTGGCATGAAAGAAAGGAATGTTTTGGTGTGGGATTTACATCTTCCAAATGTGCGCAGTCCAAAATGGGCGACATTACGGATCTTTAAAATAACTATTTTCGTTTAGTTTTGTTAAGAATAAACAACAAAGTATTGTTTCCGAAATTAAGGCTGCCATATACATTTTGTATTAAGTATGGCACACTTGTAATATACTGTCTAAGGACTCTTACAAAAACATTTAATTTAGCAATATCTACACAATGCACAGAGAAACATAATATTTTACCGTTAAAGGCACAAAAATGTTGGATCAACATGACCAACACGTTCATGATTTCGAAAAAGATAACAGAGAGAGACGTAACGAGTTAAATGAACACAACTGTTGCACAACTGGGGCTTTTTTCGGAATTTTGTGTAATGGAATTTATTATGTTTTGGTCATTTTGCTGCACTTTTCAAAGTTTTTTTTCAGCTGACCGATTTTATAAAATTATCTTTTAATCATATACAATAAATACAGCTGATCTCTCTCTCTCTCTCTCTCTCTCTCTCTCTCTCTGTGTTTTTTTTTTTTTTGCTCATTTATTTTGGCTTACCAAAGTCCATTTAACCGACAGATACGAATCTTCTGGAATATTTAAAAACAAACAAAGAAAAAGTTCGCCACACAGGCTATCCTCTCTCAACAGGACAAGGTTTGTTAAGTGCTTACAAACTCAGCGACGGACGATCAGGCGGCTTGAGCCTCTCTGACTGTCCATTAAGTCCACTACGGATGAAACCGCTTTCTTCTCAAGAATTCCCCAGTGTTCCTGCCTTTCGCACTGTCAATAGCTTATTTCATCGTAAAACACAAAAGCGTTTTAGATAAACGGAAAATCTACTGATGCGTATAAGATTGCACGGTGGTTACTTAGGCCCATTTTTGAAATTTGGCGTTAACGTTTGAGTGCCTTGTGTATTGGTCATGTGAGAAACACAATCACTTTCAGCAGCGCTGGGGAAGCAGTTCATTGCTTAGGCCTACGTACACCAAGTCATGCTTTACTTTCAAAACTTTCTCTTTAGTTCTGTACTGCAGGCTGTGGCACGGGGCATACCGGTCCATGTGCACAGAAACAGCCTCGCCTCTATCCGGGGCCAGACAGATCTGGTTTGCTGTGACAGTGAATCTGGTTTACATCAATGGTAAAATTTGATCAGTGCCTTTCTACTTTTCTGGAACATTGGGATGATACGTTGTGAATTCTCCACAGAACCACCTGCCTGCGATGAGTAGCCTATGGTTATATTCAGTTCCTCCTCATTTTTACTCAACAAGCCTGTTGTGAATCATTTAAAAGCCTCGCATACCTCATAGCTGTTCTGATCCGAAATGGCCCACTCATGCCAAAACCTAAACAGGTTTTCCTTTGATAACATTTCTCTTTATCTGTGGTGACTAAACCCATGTGCAGTAAAATGCCAGTAAAACGCTGCTTCCTCTGTGTTATTGAGAGAAATTGATCTGAAATGGTTTTGGTGTCAGTTCTATGTATTATTGAAAGAAATCGATCTGAAAATGGTTTTGGTGTCAGAATCGCGCTTTTTGGTAGAACGTGATGACAAGAGGTTAACAGAGTTCAAAATCTCATTTCTCCGTCACCCTTTACTCAAAACTGTTCACCAATTTAGGCAGACCTGTTGCTGTATTGGAAACAGTTATACTATACATTGTCTGTACTACAAAACTGGATAAATTCAAGTTTTGACTACCTCTAAAAAAGATTTTTTTTGACAAACTGTAGCTTTACCGTTTAAATTGGACAATCTGTCTAACAGACGGCGGATTAGTCTCCCAAATTAGCCGATTTCCTGGATGTTATCGGTCTAAAAGTTCATAATAAATCGACAATGTGCGTTTTACGTCTCATTTCAAATTTAGCATCTTATTAAATCGGGTGTTTTGTCGGTTCATATGCAGAAATATAGCCGACAAAGTAGAGCTAACGTTTTGTAATGTAGCATGAATAAATATTATCGGTTACTGTATTATCAAATGGGGAAAGATATATATTTACTCTTTTGAAATATAGGCTTATATAATTTGGTTCGAAGTCGAAAATGTTCGCCAGTTGTCGCAGAATTCACGAAGAAAAACCAGCTGAAAACAAGACATGTTCCACTGTCTTAAAATGGAAGAGACTGATTTCATGCCAAAGTGTAGTTTCTTTGTGAGATCTTTGTGAGATATTTTTCTCGTCGTATACCTGTCCAAAACAATGAATATAGGCTAAGAAAATCGGATAAACAAAACATTGTAACTCGAGGCTTTTATTTCAATCATTTTTAAACCTATTTACATATTTGCATTCCGAAATAAAGCTCTGTTCAACGAAAATTACCCAGCTGTTGGGAATAAAAATCCTTAAAATGTTTCACACTGAATTTATCAGTGTCAGAGTTTGTATATTAAAAGCTTATTTTTTAAAGGGCTAATTAACAGGACAGTTTTTATTTACCGAAGGCAGACTAAAAGTTGTCTTCTCTGGCGAAATGGAGTCTTATACAGCCCCCAAACCGACAAATCCGCCTCAGGAAACAGAAGCTTACAAGCGAGACGTCTATGGTAGACATCCCCTTCGCACGTCTTTGCCAAAACTCTCGGTTTTCAAAGAAGGGAAAGAACAACGACGATTAAAAAAACGGTTATAACTTTAATGTGAGAAAAATCTGGGGCCAGAACGAAGACATTCTTTCCCTTTAGGGACTGTTACTTTAACTAAGGTTTAGGACACTGTGGAAGGCAAGCGAACTCAACGAAAAACGTTTTCAAAGCGGAGAATTCTCACCATTCAGATCTTCATTCTTTTTGTAGGGTTTTAAACTTTCCCTTCAAAGCCTGAATGGGCAAGCAGTCATAGTGCCGAAGCCAGACGGTAACTTTCAACTTGACCTTGGCCTGCAGACGCGTCAGCCATGCACGTAAAAGCGTAGACAAACACAGAGGCTGTTCCCTGCCTCTGCATCTGGTAAATAAAACGGAAGTCTCCACAGCAGGAACTCGAACCTCGTTCAGCACAGAGCATGACATGAATTTTATTTTAGATTTCATTCTTCTTTTCGTTATCTGATTAAGATATGTGTTGGCCATGCTACTTACACGTTACGTGCTCTTAGGTGTGTTCCTAAACCCATCAATAGACTATGACTACTTATCATCAGGATTAGTCACATTTATTTTTAAGAAATCAAAATATCAAAATTTATTAGAATCATATCTAACTCCAAACAGTACATAGCCCTGCTTTTTACTGGCATTGCGATAAACCGACACGACAAAGTTACATTCGCTGGATGGTTTAGTCTGCCTTTTTTTGCTTTCTTTTTTGTGTGAAATGTATTTTAAAATATTTAAATATTATTTTTAAATGTTCGTTTTCATTCGTGTTGAAACTGATGAAATTACATGTATTTTCGATTTACGTCGGCGTGTTTAATATTCCTATTTGTACCATTCTAGCGTTAACGGTACACTAGATCGTATCGTTAACGGAACCACTGGGTTCACGGCTTTGCAGTGCGTAAGTAGCTGACAGTAGAATACAACACACTGTATTAAGGATGCACGACCAGAACTGAATGACCTTGAGTGTGTCTCAAAGCAACCGGTGCTCGATGCAGGGGAATTCATAATGTGGTCTTTTATCTCATTTATCATATATATATTTGAATCTGACTCAAAACATCAGATAATCTGATTTGGAAGTGAAACATTATACAGTAATAAATTATGGGAAGAGTCTGTCTCCCCTCCGATTTACTCACAAATAGCCTTTCGCTTTTTGAGCGTTTTGAGACGAGCCAAATCCCTTGAGAGGAATGGTCGTCCTACAGCACCGCGTTTTTCTTTCACTTTAATTTTATGTAGTTGAGCTGTTTATCGCCCTGTTTTGCATATCACATGTCCCGGCGTAAGCCAATGACGACCCGATCTTGAATGTGCATGGAGTGCGTCAGAGTCGCTTGACTCTTACAGAATCGGTTATCTTCTGTTGTTCAGTCTCTGGGCTTTTTAAAAAAGAGCCATAAGTCTCAATGTTTGACGGGCTATGACAACGTCACTTCTCCTCCGCCCGCGCTGGATCGACCCGGTTATGTTCCTCTTCGATAACGGCGTCGGCGCGGACGACGCGAACAAGAACATGGAGGGTTTTACGGGTGGCAACTTTGCCGCGAGCCAGTGCAGGAACCTGATGGCTCACCCAGCGTCCCTCGCACCCAGTGCTGCCTACTCTTCGGGAGAGGTAGCCGCTGTGGACTCGGGTGAAGCCGGAAAACAGTGCAGTCCGTGTTCGGCAGCTCAAGGTTCGGCCAGTGCCTCGCTTCCCTATGGGTACTTCAGTGGCGGTGGATACTATCCCTGTCGGATGTCCCACCATCACGGGGATGGCGGTGGGGTAAAGTCGTGTGCACAATCTCCCACCTCTGTTTCTCCTTACGGGGAAAAATACATGGACACGTCCGCCTCTTCAGGCGAGGACTATGCCACCTCACGAGCCAAGGAGTTTGCATTCTACCCAAGTTACGCCTCGAGCCCGTACCAACCAGTGCCTAGTTACCTGGATGTGTCCGTCATGCAGGCGATGAGCGGGCCTGTGGAACCCCGGCACGAGCCCCTGTTGCCTGTAGAAAGTTACCAGCCATGGGCAATCACAACCAACAGCTGGAACAGTCAGGTCTACTGCGCCAAGGAGCAGTCACAGAGCGGACACATGTGGAAGTCGTCCATACCAGGTATGTCAAGCGGACGCGACAATTTTATGCGTAAAAACTGAGCTCCATTCTTTTATATCAACAGTGACATTTATTAAAGAATCTAACTTGGTATTCGATATTTGGACTTTAGTGACGGGATTCCAGACACAGACTAAAATTAAATTTGTAGCCTGTATGTACATCTGAGCATTTCACTGAGTATGTTGGACAACTACATGCTTTTCGAAACAAAATAAATAAGGTAAACCAAAAACTGGTAATGTGTTGTTCACAAGTTAAATGACATGACGACATCATTTCCACATCGAATCGATCTGACTTTCCGTTTTGCCCTCTCTGTTTTTCTTTACCCTCTTTTTCATTGTCGCTCGGTTTTCAGACGCTGTGTCTCATGCAGGAACGGATGTTGGCTCGTTCCGCCGAGGGAGGAAAAAGCGCGTGCCATACACCAAGATGCAACTAAAAGAGCTGGAGCGAGAATACGCCGCTAACAAATTTATCACTAAAGACAAACGCAGGAGGATATCCACACAAACAAACCTGTCCGAACGACAGGTCACTATCTGGTTTCAGAACCGACGAGTCAAAGAGAAAAAGATTGTCAGCAAAGTGAAAAATAGCAGTTAGCTTTGTGGAACGGAAACCGAGTGGAACACTGTAAACGGTGAACAAGTAGCCTACACTCATCCAAACAAACAAAAGCACGGGTTTCAGCGAAAGCGACGTTCACAGACATTTGATCGGCAATCTTTGAGTGGGCCACGTTGGAGGGACCACTGGAACCCACTCTTGGTGTAAAATATTGTATTCCAGTGGGACAGCCAAAGGTTATATTGACACTGGCGCTCTGGGCAGCGCCTTGGGAGTGGAAGTGTTTTGTGACCAAGTCCTCTCTCGAGACAGTGAAGGACCAGTGGGAGAAGTGCGTGTGTATCCCAGCAGCTATTCGTTTTTGTATCTTCCAACAAGTTTTCTTTTGATAGACGTGGGCAGGAAATGGCGCACTGTGGGTCGCTTGACGCTTTAGTTTCATTCAGGTGCATTTCTTCCCATGTGCTTAATTTATACAATCTTTTCCCTTCAGTATCACGCTCCACTAATACTGTTTCTGGCGAAGGCGACGCGGATTGAACGAGAATAGACTTACAGAATTTACATCTTGTATATGCACTCCCTCTGTATAAAAACACGAACCAGCAAGTCCACAAAATGTTTGAGTCTTATTTGTTTGTCTGTAAAGTCTGTCATTGTATCAGTGGTGATAAAAATCCATCCCAATAAACCATAATTAATGAAATATTCTGACACTTTCTCCGTAAAACCAACCACAAAACTTTTTTTTTCCCTCTTAATGACAATTAACTTATCTTAAAAACTTCATTAAACAGAACTGCGGTGATCCACTGTATTTCTAGACATTTGAGTATGACAATGTTTGACAATGCGTAACGTTCTCACAGACACGGGCTGTCTGTACTGTGTGTCAGACTCATTGACAATATAGAGAGTATCTAAAGCTTTAACTAAGTTTTTTTGTATTTATCGTGTGTCATCGTAGTTTCTATTATGACCTTGTGTAGAGGCAGTTTGTGTTGTAAAATGGCAGAATCATTTATATTTTATGTAGGAAGGTAGTGCGCATCCCGTCTGTGTCCACTCGTATCTTACAGTGGATTTAGAGCTCCATCTGCTGACAGATAGTAGTACAGCACAGTCATAGTTCAAACTCACCGCCAACTACCTGGCCTTTCTTCACATAGCTACAGCTACCGAGAAATGTATTTATTTAGTGCAACAACCATGGATGCATTTTTAGGCTATTAAATAAGGATATTTGATAGATAAATTTACTATGGTTAAAAAGAAAACCGGCTGAGATAAACGTGCTGCGTGGCACAGAATAATCTGAATATTTTCTTTAAAAAAGGTTTCACATGCTCGCGGAGCCATCCCTTTCAGACCAGCTCCTTCGTTTTGCGGTTACGGATGTTGAGTTCACAAATGTGTTTGTGGTTACATCAGCCAATGCGGTTAATAAACCATCCGCGCCATGTTCTATTTACATCTGAATCTAATTCATTCGCGTCAATATCTAATGTGGACTACATATGATTATTTGAGATACAACTATATTAGATAAATTTAATATTTTAAGAACGGCTGGCTAGAAACATTTAAAGTTTAAATTGAAGAGAATTTTTTTTATGTTTTACTATTAAATATTAATATTAAATATTAAAGTTGATGGAGGACTTCTGTGGTTTAAGTTTCATGCCACAGAAGAAATAAAAAATGTGTGTGTGCGTGTGTGTGTGTGTGTGTGTGTGCTCGCGTGCACATTTTTAAAATCTGTCTACGGTTTAAATTCTAATCTCTTTTCACGGAATATCGTTCCGTCGAATCTCATTCATATATCACATGCTTTCGGTGAGCACGTGAAAATAGGAGGGTGTTTTGGATTGCGTTGTGATCTAGGGGATTTACTCTCATAGAACTGTTCTGCAGAAGGAAGTTTTTTGAAAAGTAAAATTGGTCAAAATCTGTCATCGCCGCTGTTACTACAGTTGTGTTGAGGCCCTGGTTGGATTTGCCAACAACATTTCATGTTATATGTGTTTGTTTTACTTAACGGGCCCTCTTTGGGAGTATAAACCTAAGCCGACCTTTTAAATCACACTTAAACTGATACATATATACATACATACATACACGCGCACGCACACACCACACACACACACACACACACACACACACACACACACACATATATATATATATATGAGTGTGTGTGTGTGTGTGTGTGTGTGTGTGTGTGTGTGTGTGTGTGGTGTGTGTGCGCGCGTGTATGTATGTATGTATGTATGTATGTATGTATGTATGTATGTATGTATATATGTGTGTGTGTGTGTGTGTGTGTGTGGACAGTTGTGTCAGCCCAGCACACACAGGTATACAGACGGCCAGAGTCACACAGAGCTTGAACTTGTCCGCAATTAATGTTATAATGCAGTCATGTATTTTTTCGCGATCTAGTAATGACTGAGAATATTTCATAAAGTGAAAACATAAAAAAATATGCATCAGATCAGGAAATAACTCGCCATTTACCCCAATAATAACTGTTAAATAAACCAGTTATTTTTTCTGCCAAATAAATATAGTTTTATTGATGAAATTGAGCGAAAAACGGCATGTATTGTTAAAATGAGTGTGTGCTAAAAACGGAGCAGCCGGATTTTCCCCCACATGAACAACACTACAAGCGGTACCACATTTTGAGTACATTGTGGGTAAAACACAAAATATTGACGACATTAATTGTGAATGTGATTTGGTATGATGTTCTGTATGGTGATTGGCATAGCCCACCTAACGATCAGCCGCTAAATTGCTTTCCGACGATGTCGAAATGCTTTTGCACTTAAATAAAATTGAATAAAGTTCTTCTTCTTCTTCTTCTTCTTCTTCTTCTTCTTCTTCCTCTTTGTTGACGATGTTATTGTTACTATTAGTAGTAGTAGTAGTAGTAGTAGTAATAGTAGTGTTTACATGAAATATTTTCTTTCACGTAATGTTTTGTGATTGACGAATATTTGTTAAAATGTAATTTATGCCTGTCGCTCCTCCCGAATGTATTCTACTTAAGCCTATAGCTACGACCAGTTAATATTAAAACTGTCATGGTATTTCTCGAAAATCCCGGTCACGTATCGTATTTACACAGAACTGCTCGTGACCTTCAATTTATGCGTGAGAGTGCACGATTTAAACTGGACCTATGGCGCTCCATAATGCAGACGCAGTATCTCAAGAACGCGCACGCCTGTTAGAGAGAACAAAAGTGCGGTAAGGAGACATGGTGCAACCTGGAATGGATTTTTAAGACTTACATGCTCCAACGAAGGTCTGGATTCTGGCGCCACCCAAAGCGCAAAAAGGAAACGGCAACTAAAATAGTAAACTGAAATGGGCTTTTGGGGTCACTCTGTTTCCTGTGGCGCTCAATAAACTCCGCTGGTCCTTACATCACAAGTAACACGAAAAGAAACGCTCGATCTTTTTAATTGTGTGAAATATCCTATGAAGTGGTTCTAGTGTGTGTTTTTGCAGTCAGCAACATCTCTCTGCTACTCTTGCTGTTCGCGAAATTTCCCTTTTGACTGTGGCCTTCTGTTTTCACGGCAGCGGGCGGCGGTCTCTTCCCCTCGACCCGGCTGTTGCTTCTCCCGATCCTTGGCGTCTCTGCAGTCTTTACATGTACGGTCTGTAGGCTACTGAACGCAATGGGAAATAGTTCGCGTGCTCTCTGTTTGACATTGACCTTTGATTTCTTTGCACTTTTTTCTCTAATCTATCTATCTATCTATCTATCTATCTATCTATCTATGTGTGCACAACACATTACCAGTTTTTGGTTTACCTTTTTTATTTTATTTCGAAAAGCATATATATATATATATATATATATATATATATATATATATATAAACAAAACAAAACAAAACGAAACGAAACAAAAACTACTGGTTGGTAAACAAGTTTTGAGTGTGTTAATTCTCTAAACATTGCGGGCAAAACCTTTATTTGTTCACTGAGATTGCGCTTACAATTTCATTTTTTTAGTATTTGAGTTTTACCCAAAATACTTGGTTGCGAACAGTTTTTCCTAAGTTAGGACAGTAAAATTAATAAATGAACATATTGTGCCTCTGTATTGTAGATTATTTTCCACAACAACAATGATAGAAATAAGAATGGTGATGATAACTTTATTTTAACATGGCCTTTACGTTCAAAAGTGTAAAGGCCATTTTAAAATTGTAAACTAACTGAACTTAAAATTAGAGGGGCTCACACTCAAAAAAAGTAATTTAGAAAAAGTGCCTGTTAAATTGTATGGGCCATTCACTGTTAGTGGCCTGCAGCCAACTCCACTACAACACAACACTTCAACTCGGCGCGATAATTACACCTATAGAATCATCTATAATCACAAATAATGTATGTGCGTGTGAGATACATCTCCCGACCGACAACTAGTGCTTGTCGGCTCGTTCTGTTGAAGTGGTTGCGCACTGTTATTAATTCCTAAGGTTTTCCACTCTTAAAATGTGCAATTAAGCAATAAGCCGGCTATGTAATTTCTTTTTCTTGTAAATGAATATTGAAATCGTGTTGCTGCGTTTGTGGGCATTTTCACTGTAAGGATAATTAAAGCAGTAACACATTACTGTTACCGCCCCCAAAACAACCAGGAAACATTGTCTCATGGATATCATTTAAATGGTCTACACTGTTCATTTTCACTGTACATTTCCTGATACCAATGCAGTTCTAGTGATTTCAGGGGTAACAGTAGAGAATCGAAAAATAAAACAGTTAATAAAAAAGCATAAAATGAATCAAAGTATAGTGGTCTTCGGTGTATCAGAGGCTCTTATATCCTTGTCTTGGGGCTATCGTCAGCATTGTATTCGCCCCTGACACCTGTGGATGAACACGTCTACAAGCCTCTACTGACAAGTTTTATTTCTGAGCCGTTACAACACGCGTTCAGACTTTTTTTAAGAAACGAAACTGTTATCGTCGTGTTTGCTTCACTTTAGATCCAAATAAATCTCAAAAAAAAGTGAACAGCCATCAATGAAATAAAACGCTATTTTTTTTCCATTCAAAAACGAATTCTTCATACGCCGATGAGTCATTCTTCATTCATAATTTTGAATCTTGTTGGTCAATTAATTTTGTTAAGGTTAGTAGGCTGTTGTTGAGCTCATCGTTCAATGTTCTTTTCTCTCTTTTGAAGTTAGCTGGGTTTACTGGGGTCAACTGTGTATCTCTGCGACAGAGCGACTATAGCTCAGAATAATTCAGCTCACAGCTTCAACCAGAACTCAAGCACTGGACTCAGAAGCGAGTCTTCAGTTATGCATGCTTCATTTTCCCCATGTGACCTGGTGTGTTTCAGTAAAAGACCATGTCCACGCTTTGCACTGAATCTCCATGACTGATATAACAATCTTGAAATTTATAAGAGAACGCTTCTTGCTAAATTCGGGTTTTGTTTTTTTTTTTGCCCACATCTTTTAAGGTGATTTCGTCTCATGGAATTTAAGGTGAACAGAACTGAATTTGTTTAACAAGCTTATATAAATGAAAGAAATTCACTCAGATTCGATCATTACCCCACACCTGTGCCACAGAGAACTCCTCCACATGACTGGTTTGTATTTTGCCTCACGTGGAAGTCGCTTTGGATAAAAGTGTTTGTCAAATGAATAAATGTGAATGAGTAAATGTAAATCACTGAACATGTAAACCACTGAACATGCCCTTTCAGTGCGTAGATACCTTAACCGTATTATAAATTTATTTAGTTCATAAAAAATCAAAATAACTTAAAAGTAGGTGTGATAACTGCAGCAGTTTTACCAAGCAGAACCGCAAAGACCTTGTATATGCGGACCAGTTATTTCCGCAGACGTGTAAGGTCGGCCACCAGGGTTATTATATTCACTCAAAATGACACACTGTGTAAGCTGTTCCTCACAGCATGACAAAATGTAGTAGCTATGACCAGCCTCGTGTTTTATTATTTCCGTGGTTATGCTTTTCTTGTTAAAGATAAATCTATTTAGACAATGTGTTATTTAATGAAGTATTTAAGAGTAACTTTTAAATACAAAAGTTGAATACAAATATTTGCAGTCTTCATCAAAGACCTACAACTTTTGCATAAACTATCAACGCAAAATATAGATAATAACAATTTGATCATTTCTTCAACTGCGTTCATCCCCGATACAAGGTTCTGGAATATTTAACAATGCACAACGGAACGGGGTTGAGTTGATCTATCAGTGAATCAAAATACCACAGTTAGTTTCAGCCATAATGTACGATAAAAAAATCAACTTGCTTCATTAGGCCAGAAACTACAAAACAACTTCTTGCCCATTTCCTTGTTTGCAGCCCGCTGGGAGAATTCCCCAAAACAGAGGGAATTCATAGAAATTGGAGCTGCGGCTAAATTAGCCAAGAACTCTAACAGTCCAGTATACCTACTCACTGGTCAAATGTGCCAGAACGTTGTGTGAGAAATCTTTGTAACGAATATATCAACATTTACAGTTACGCCTTCATTTATATTTACGCGGTCTTAAGGGACGTAATTTTAAACTCAGATGTCTCACGCCTTGGAGGCGCGAAGCTCTATGGAGGTGAAGTACCTTGCTCAAGGGCGTATCGGCAGAGGATTGTGAGCTGGGAGCCCTAAAGGTCTCTTCACTACACGGTCTAGTTTTTCCCGTCGAGCGCAAGAACTGAACATGGAGACACTGAGTCAAAGTGTCATAAACTGTTAAAACCTGAAGTGAAGCAACATATGAAGTACAGTTGACTGTGAACCCATGAGGGTCTCCTGTTCTCCAGGATTTCATTAATCTCCGCAGCATGGGTCTAACGAGCTGGTGCTGAGGTGTACTAGGCTTAGGTTCGTTTTAGACACAATATGTTGTTTTCTCTTCCTGGTTGGGTTTATTCCAAGCTGTTCCTTTAAATGTTGTCGTTTAGGATACCCTTTTCTAAAAGCTCGGGAGACTCCATCAGGAGTACAGGACTGGATGGCGTCTGAAGCCTCTTTTCTGACTGCATACTGCAGGCGGTGACCCCTCCCCCTCCCCCGAACTTGAAGTCCACCGCACAGACAAAGCAGCGGTCAGAGGGAGGGGTCGCGTAGAAACACATACACACTCGCGCACGCGCACACACACACACACACACACACACACACACACCAAGAATAGAGGGAGAATAAAACAGAGAATCTATCAATAGAGATCATGCAATTGCTCCCGTCATAGGGAAATGTTTAAGGTAACACATCACCTCACTGGCTTTTTTAGAATGATAAAATTGGACCGATCCAGTGTGGCGTTACTTACCAAAACAATTCTTACCTGAATTTTCATGTATTTAAAGTCAAGTACTTGAGCCTTTGATGTCCAATCTCGGATTCCCCCCGATTTTTATTGTTTGTTTACAGTTGTCGGGACACCCTAGCTGTTGCTTGAGATGTATTTGCCATTTCGGTGACTCTTGGGCCACCATGCCGTTTTTGCTCTGTCAGGAGTGAAGAGCCGCCATATAAGCCACTCTCAACGCGTTGTAAACCTTCAGGTCCATCTCAAACTTTGTTTCCTTGGCACCCGGGCCTCGGTTATTGCTGGAAGCCCCCTAACACACAGCGTGGAATTTGTCAAGAGTTGACTAAGAGGCGGAGCGTGTGGTCTCGGAGCTCGGCTTTGTATTTGTGTCGTCTTGTCATTTATTGTAAAGGGAAGGCCAGCCTATCAGCGAAACTGTTGTGAACCTGGTTAATGCCGACATGGTCCATTTGATTTCACCTTGGCGATGGCCAGGCTTGCTCCTTGAGCTCCAGTGAGGATTTAGAAGTTGCACTATTGAAAGCTCGAATTACGCTGTCGTCGTGTGCGTTCCGGTGAGGTGTACGTTGTCTGGTGGGGGTGTGTGTGTGGAAGATTTAGACAAAGTGCAGGGGGTTTATGTAAAGTCCTTGTGGTCCTAATCCGCGTTTAAAACTCCAATTCACACCGAATTATTCTTGGGTTCCAGTCAAAGGGGCCAGGAGCCTCCATCGAGTAACATATATTAAGCGTACACAAATACCGCGCACCGTGACCCAGTGACGGAAAATATTTTTCAATGTGTCATCTTTGTTTTCCTCGGCTGCAGTATTCTACATCACCCGTGACATTCTAGTTTATACCTCACAACAGTTCATGCTATTGTCAAACAACGTAGATTGCTTGCTTGCGTCAACAGAGGCTTCTGAAAAATCTTAGACTCCACTGAAGCAACGACGGGTCAGTCGTGAAGCTTCGATGAACATCGCCTATGCTTCCAGTAGTTATGTCATGTGTTTTTTTTTTTTTTTTTACTGAGATACGATTTAATGCGCTTTCAGTGGTAAAATTGATTTTCATTTTCAGTGTGACATTTGTGAAGTGAACCAGTTAGGTTTAGCAACATTTATTATTCGTTTATTATTTAAAACCCCATTTTAGACATGAATCAATCACAAAGAAATGAGATAGCCCACATGGAATGCGCCCTGCACACTGAGATGTGGATCGGCTTCTGGAAAGGCAACGCTCTCGGAAATAAAATCCTTTAATTACTTTTCCATGAAGTGCACCAAACAACACGCGCAGTGTTCTATATTTTCCCTTGATATTTTGTTGAATATTGACACATGCATAAGCATATATAAACTTATGTCTCTCCAGCACTGATCGGGGGCCTAATTTTAAAGTTGTTTATTTAAATAATGTTTTTATATTTAATCTGTGAATTTTCCAAAATCATTAATTAATTGGAACAATAGTTCACGGTATATACGAGGTGAGGAAAGGTCATAATTTCATTACCATACTAACCACGAATGTACCGTGCGGTTCCGAAGCTTAGAGGTCACGTGCACGTACCCTGAATTACAAACTTCATGTGATCTTAACACATCTGCACGAGCCACACGCGGACTGCATAGTTAGTCTTTTCGGCTGAGAGCCATCTTGTAGCATATGGCATATTGATCGCCAAACCTCGCAATTATCACTTTCAGACATAAAACCATATGGCAAAGACAGCTTTTTGTCAGCGCAAAAATGATTTTATTCTTGTGTTTTATAATTCAATATACATGTTTGTAATGACTGTCTAACTTGGTCTATGTTTGCTTTGTTGGTTCTAAACTGTGTAGTGTTTTACGTTTGTAAAAGATCCAGTCGATGCTGTGACTTGAACATGACCCTTGCAGGTCTCTGACCAAACGCGACCAGCCGCCACACAAGGCTTCGGAGAGTGAGTCGTCATGTAAAAGTCGACGAAGCACGTAATTTAATGGAGAAAAATTCCATCACACAGACCTGCATACGGTCTGAAGCCAAAGTCTATCCTCGGAGAAGGAAGGACATTATGGCGCTCAATTTCACATTATCAAAAGGTTCTGTCCACACACCCTTCCGCCTCCAATCGCTGGAAATGTAGAAACTCAGGCCTCACATAAGAACGAGTCTATGGCTGACCAAGCCGTTGCGTAATGTTTTCAAAGACAAAAGTCCACTCACAGAGGAGTATAAGCCTACGCGGCCTTGGCATTGACAACATATTTAAAACGTTTAGGCCCACGTTTCTAGTACACTGAGAATCAAATGCTCATAATTATGGGAGACAATCTGTCATGAGCGTGTGAAATGGATCCATTACTGTATCGGAGCTCATCTCAAGCCGTTTAACACAGCACAACGGTTAACCAACAATGACAAAGACCTCCAAACTACAACCTCTCACGTCGCAATCTCTCTCACTATCCCTCTGACACTCTCACATACTCACACACTGACTCACTGACGCACACACACACACACACACACACACACACACACACACACACACTCAATCAACAGTGGACATACACTGAGAGACTGAGAGTGAGAGAAAGAGAGAGAGAGAGAGAGAGAGAGAGAGTGAGAGAGAGAGAGAGAGAGAGAGAGAGAGAGAGAGAGAGAGAGAGAGATCTGTCAATCTCAGCTCAGAGTCACGTGACTATAACTTCCCTTGGAATGGATGGAGATGGATTTCCACGTCAGCTTACGTCTCAAAATTTCTGCCTCGCGGATTCCGCTTCAAAGGAGGGCAAGAGGCACACGCGCCTGAAAACCATGTTAAGGACGTTGTGTACCAAACTCGCGAGCCTCAGCTAGAAGCTGCACGGGTAAGATGATGGACTTTGATGAGAGGGTTTCCGTCGGCTCCAACATGTATTTGCCCAGCTGCACATACTACGTCCCGGGGGCCGACTTCCCCACATTGCCTTCCTTCCTGTCCCAAAGCCCGTCTTCTCGTCCAGTGACCTATTCATACTCTTCCAACCTGCCGCAGGTTCAGCCTGTCAGAGAGGTTACCTTCCGAGACTATGCAATCGACGCACCCAGCAAGTGGCACCATCGAGGTCCCTTGTCCCAGTGTTACCAAACAGAGGACATTGTGCATCGTGAGTGTTTACCAGCACCGACTACCGTGGGTGACATGTTCACAAAGAATAGCTCCGCAGCTTACCATCATTCCACATCGGGCGCGAGCTCCACAGCAAATTTCTACGGGAGCGTAGGGAGGAACGGGGTGCTGCCGCACGCGTTTGACCAGTTTTTCGACACTGCTTTCGGGGGCCCAGACAACTCATCCAACGGTGACTACACAACGGAAGATAAAAGCCACACGACCAAACAGTCTATGTCCGCGCCCGCACCGGAGCATGAGACAGAGGGAAAGGAGCGTCGCGATACCAGCAGCCCCGAGTCTTCTTCCGGCAACAATGAGGAGAAGACGAATAGCGCTAGCGGTACGTATAAGCGGAACGGCCGTGTTATGAGAGAAAGTTTGCAATCTTGCGCGCTGCTGTTAAAATTTTATATGCTGTTTTATAAGCGTATGAGGTTTATGGAGGGCCCGAGATTTCCCCAACAAAACGTACTTATAAACTGTGAAGATCACGTGCTTGGAATTGAAATTGGCCGTGAAAAACATTGGGCTTGTGTTCTCCTTTACTCAAAGCTAAACATTTTACGTCTAAATATCATGATTCGATTGAAATAATAACTATTAAATTACATCTTTGGATTTCACGTGTCACTATTAATTAAAAAAGTTATTTTAGAGAGCCTTTGGATGTCATTTATGGGCGCCTGAAAAAAACACGGGTGCGTACAGAAATTGGATAGTGTTTTGAAACTTTTCTGCTACTTAGCGCCGGCTGTTAGATCACACACAGCAGGAACATAATAGTGCGAGACCCCAACTTAATCAAGTAGATTGAAAAATATTCCGCTATGAATAACTCGTTCGCTGAGAACGTGATTGTGGCGTTGCTTTGTTACCCTGCTTCCTAATACATCAGACAGAACCGAAAACTCTTTCAGATTATATATAGATTCAGGCATGCTGATACAACCAAGAACCGTAGAAATTTTAACTTAACGTTGGCACCAAAAACATACATTTATGAAAATTACGTTCTCAACGTCGATGGGAACAACGCTCTAAAAGCACCGTTTGCAAAATAAAATAAAATTTCCAACTTCAACTTGCGTATTACGGATATCACCTCAACATCATGCACATTTCGATTTTTAAAATAACTTTTAAAAAATAAATCTGGACTAACTTTGTCCTGTGATAAAAAAAAAACAACAATGGGGGAGGGGGGCAAGCAATAAACTCAAAAACATTTTGCTGAAGTAAATTAATATCCTTTGCTTTCTTTGAACGCGTGTGTGTCTGTGTGTGTGTGTGTGTGTGTGTGTGTGTGTGTGTGTGTGTGTGTGTGTGTGTGTGTGTGTGTGTGTTTTGGGGGGTATGTGTGTCTTTGTGTGTTTAAAGCTTCTTCTAGGGCACGTAAAAAGAGATGTCCATACACAAAGTATCAAATCCGGGAGCTCGAGAGAGAATTTTTCTTCAGTGTGTACATCAACAAAGAGAAACGTCTACAACTGTCCAGGATGCTTAATCTCACCGACCGCCAAGTGAAAATCTGGTTCCAGAACCGGCGAATGAAGGAGAAAAAACTGAACCGAGACCGTTTGCAGTACTACACCACGAACCCTTTGCTTTAGGGTACGGGAATACAGTTTCAGGGACTACAGCAACAAAAACAACGCAACGACATGACATTAACAATATCAGTGACTGATTTCAGTTTTCTGGATGAGGATTCACAATGACCTCTTACAATTATATGGTTCACCATAAAAAGATTCTTTTTTACCTAGTTTGCACTTGGGGTGTTCTGCTCGTGCACAGAGATACATTGTCCTCTATCCCTCTGATATTACGGACTGCAAAGCCGACTTTTATGAGAAGCTCGTGACGCACAGCAGCCTCACATATTTCGTTCCACACCTGTATCTGGACTATATGTAATATTCGTGCGTGACTAATTAAATTCTGATATATATTTTTTGTAATCAAAGACTTTCTTGTTTGGGAATGTTGTTTTGAGCTTCATAACGGTGTGAGGTTATCTGTGGAGGGATCTAGGCTTTGGTGTACATTTTCATTATTGAGACTAAGGGCTTTGATTTGACCAAATAGTTAAAGACCGTTAGAACTAAAAGGTGTCTTCTATCTATTTGTAAGACTAGCCTATTTTTTCTTACGTCATCGACATTTTAATAACTAGCGTGGTGTATGGCTCGCCATATTAACGTTAGCTTCGCGTCTGAGAAAATAAGATGACGATACGACAGACAAATCTCAGCGAATTTACTCTTGGATTTCACTTGTCTCTGCAAGAGCATTTGACAGCTTTAGTGGTTTTAGTGGTTTTAGTGGTTTTAATCACAGCAGTCGGGATAGGAACAGCCGTTTTCCAGTATGGGAAGAGAGGTAGGGAGAAATCCACAGCAAACAGACAAAGAACTCTGATCACACCCTTTTTATACGCAGACAGCTATGTATTCTCAGTCTGATGGGACATTAGGGTATGTGTATGTATCTATCTATATATCTGTCTATCCATCTATCCACACACACACACACACACACACACACACACACACACACACACACATACATATATATATATATATACACAAATATACACATACATATATATATATATATTTATAAGGGGGGAGTACTTGTATTGTTTACATATCGGCCAGTTTTGTATCCGAGAGAAATGAGAAAATGCAAGAGGAATATCCTGCTGCATCCCGAAGACCATATGCTCCCAAATTAAAAGATTTAAACCTGTCCTTAAGGATATTCTTATGCGGCATCATTTGAAACATTTTAATTGGAAATAATTCGATTTCCAATTGTACATGTTCTATTTGATATTTCAGCGGCACTTGTAATTTCATGCAAAACCTGTATATTGCACACAAACATAGTGCGAATTTGTTACGGAAAACAGGACATACATTGTCATGAGAAGACATTTTTTATCTGATAAAAATTCTGTAATATGCAACCCTGATTCGGGAATTTGCGCATTTACAATATATATATATATTTTTTTTTTCATTAATTGTTCATAGCGCCAACCTGATGTTCTGACATTTCGTCCGCTGAGGACTGCTTCACTACACTTAACAGCTTAACTACGAATCAAAAGTACGAAAAAAATCACATCTATCTATCTGTTTATCTGGTTATCTAAACACACAACACAATCCGTATATATATATATATATATATACACACATACATATATATATGTGTGTGTGTGTGTATGTATGTATATATATGTATATATATGTATATATATGTATGTATTGTACACAAACACACACACACACATATACATATATATATATATACACACACACACACACGCACACATACGTACATAAATACGTGTGTGTGCTTATAAACACACACACACGCATAGTGAGAGAGAGAGACGTACTTGTATTATATCGAGGCCTTCCCGTTTCTCTCTCGCTCTTTTGGCTTTGAACTTCTTTTATATCTCTCGCCATTCACTTCACCCATAACCTTGGTCACGAGACTGGAGTGGTAACGATACAGTGCAATTTCTGACTTAAACGCATTTACCTGATTACAGGACAGGAATTCACTGGATTATACTAACCTTGCAATTTTACATTCCCAGTGATCATGCTACTTGTTTCTGAGAGTGTTTCTTTGTACTTTAGCCTATGACAGTCCGAAGAACAATACGGAGAGAGAGAGAACGAAAGGTGAGGCGGCAGTGAAGTTTATGGCAGAGCGATGTTGAGCAGTTGGGCCTGATTAGCTCATCCTTTCAGGCGCTGAGGAATCTCAGCTTAATTATGGAGACATCCTCCCTGTTGCTGCAGCAACGGGGTCATAAAAACCGTCTGCGTCTAGAGCATTTGGGCAATTGCAGTGCAGTGCCATAAAGCGTCTGAGAACCAAGGTTATTAGGCACAGTTCTAAAGAGGTGTAAGACGAGGACGCCAGAGGACAACAGGAGGATGAGTCCAGTTGCATGTAGCTTGGCTCGAAGTGATACATCAGAGCCACCTTGTGCGTTGTCCATTCTTCTCTCTGAATTTATTCATCTTTTCTCAACGCGAGATTTGTAGTCACTGAGGGTTTATCGGAGTTGGCGCACATGTAATGGCCACAGGGTGGCGCTCATGAGATCAATGTCATGGCCGACAATCCTGTCCTATGGGCCTGGAGACAGCTCGGCGTGATTGAATCGTTTGTGGAGGTAATCAACAGACCACGCTGTTAACTCAACCGCTACAAGCAAAGAAAAAAATGCCTATTTTATTTGAATGTTTTACTTGTGTGTATACGCGCACTGCATCCTCTACGCAAAAAATACACACAGCTGCCACAATTACGTTAAAGTATGTCTTGTCCAAGATGGTAGCCCAGAAGAACAGCTTTACAGTGAATTGTAGGACAACTTTAGCACAACTTTACAAGGAACTGTGTTGGACAACCGAGTGCTGTCCTGTTCTTTGTTAAATCTAATGCAGATGTGCGTGAACATTGTAAGAGTGCTAAAATCAGTGTTGTGTGAAATATTTCTATCAGTTAACCTCAGTCTAGAAACTGTACAAAACGTTCCGTATTCTTATTAAATAAATTATTAGCGTGTACAGGTATGTAGGGTCTTAAAATGTCTGTATTACCACAGAGGCAAATATTTCACAGCGAATGAGCTATGCTTTGGCCTTCACCGATTAGGGCGTCCATTACGGAGCCAGCTCCACGGGCAAGGCTTTCATTTTACTGCATCTGTGAACAAAATTTATGAGATTAATTTTTACTGAAACGATCAATAATACCGAATTTATAGTGGCCTTAGCAGTCGTGGTAATCGTTCATTCGCTCTAAAGACTTGTTTTAGACACATTTGGTCAGTGCATGTAATCAGTCTTAATGCTCCTTTTTTTCTCATTTCGAAAATGAATGATGTAGTTTAAAATCTAAATTGTGATTCTGAAAAGCGATCCGGACTTTCCGCGCGAGGTGTTCGCTTTCGGCGGAAAAGCCTGTCAGGAGAAAGAGGAGCCAGCGGAGTACTTTTTCTCTTTGCATGTATACTTTGTCTCTTGTGAAAAATAAATGCTTCCGTTGATCGTAATAAAATATCAGATTATTGTTTAGAATTTCCGTTTACAAGGAAACCGATATGGCTGTGGAGAAGCACGAGGCTCAAATTTTAAAGGCATCTTTTGCCGCTGGGCCAAGGGAAACGGGGGGAAAATAACTCAACAGCTGTTAAAAGCGTTTAACAGTCATTTTAAATAGCAGTATATCTTAATATTTGCTCTGTATCAGCTATTGGCCCAGTTTGCACACTCTGAAAAACTTAACTAAATTGTTAACTTGCTATTTGTTGTGACCGGTGATCTGGGCATACACCCCAGTGAGACGTGAAAAGCTGAGACGCACTGTATTTATTGCGGTTGTTTGTAGCAGCAAAAGTAAAAGTGTGTTTAATGTTGTACGACAGAAAGTGAGAATAAAAAAATCACACTTTCCGAATCTTTGGCATTTAACTTAACTCACAAGTGAGAAATGATAATTTAGCTATTAAAAGTATGAGCTGGTCTTTTATCGCCTCGAAGTTAACGCAGAAAGCAACTCATGCAGCCAGCCAAAATTGTGCGGACGGATCGACCAGTCCTCCAAAGCCTGCAGTGCCTGTCTGTTGACTGAATATCATCAGTAATAGCTATCAGACTGACAATATTTTTAACTCACAAGGTCTGCCTTGGCTGTACGATCCGGGAGATATCTTAATGAAGCTAAATTTTGAGAGCTTCATAAGTCAGGCATATTTGGCTGAAGGTTTTATTTATTTTCGCGTTTAATACAGTTGTGACAGCCACTTGTTTGAAAATTTCCCGTCGGTTCCACTGTCTGCTCAATTTTAAATTAAATATGACTGATATATTGGCTGTAATTTGTTTTCGTAGTTGAAAGGCAGTATTTTTGGGTGAGTGAAATATTACTTGCAAGTCAATAAATGCGTCCTAATCTTGTATATAATTCGATTATTTTCAACATAAACACGGCTGTTTAAAATAAGCAGTGCCATATTTCGATCGCTGCGATATTTCCAAGTCGTCGATGATACGAAGAACTCAAGTTTTTAAATTTAAAGCTTAAGCATTCTTTTCACATTTTCCATTGAAGACAATAACAAAGAATCATATTTTGAAAAACTTTAAAAACATAGATTTAAAAAAAAAAAAATGAAATTATATATATATATATATAAATTATGCAATGGATGGTATATATATTTATAGTTATATATAATTTGATTCTACTGTCAGTTTGACAATCAGTTACATTCTAAATAAATTTATTCCCCCGCAATTCTTGATCACTGATATTGTAAAATTGTTTAGGGATTCACTAAGTTCATGTATCTTGCACAGACATAGCTGTTTGCTTTGCTTGGAAATAACTGCAAATTTAGATGAATAGCTGAATAGCCGTGGGGCCTTTGTGTTTTGGGTACACGTGTCCAAACACTTGAACCACGAAAAGAAATTTGTTGCCAGTTATAGTCAAAGGCGTGTTAAAACATATTTTAGTGTGTTGCGAAGTAGTGAGAGGGAGAGATTAATACATGCTAATGTGTTTTTTTTCCCCCTCAGCTGTAGATCAGATATGGCCGCCACCCTCTTAGAGAAGTAGCGTAGGTAGGGGCGTGGTCTCCTGTGTTGTGCGTTCCCACTTGCTAACCGCTGTGCGTAGAGTGGCTAGCCATTTTATCATATGCAGCATGTTAAGCTGTGAAAATGACAACCAGAGAGAATTCCCCGGATCCCGCGCCAAAATACACCGGGGTAACGGCGTGCTCCGAGAGCCTGACGGGGAACGCCTTCCTCGTCAATCCTCTGATGAGCGCACGGAATGAATCTGACTGCAGCAACTCAGCCTACACAAGCGTCAGGACCGACCGTAGGCCACCGAACCCCGAGGTGAACTATTACAGACTGCAGAACTGTGGGCTCTATTCTGCCATAAACAAACATCCAGAAGTCGATATCCAGAACATGGAGCCAGCGCATGGCACCTACATGACAAGCATGGAAATGTGGATGGACGGAAAGAGTTCGTGCTACGTTGGTGACCCACCGGCTAACCAACAGCGAAACTGCTCATTCCTTTGCCTCTCCCCGAGGAACATTAAAGAGGAGAACGCGTGCTGTTTCTACGAGCCACGGAAGTGTCAGAAAACAGGACCTCCTTATGTGGGGCACTCAGCCTTCTGGCGACTCACTCCTGGCTCGTGCGCAGGTTCTTTAGATGACACTAACGCAGTCCCAGTGCCTGGCTACCTCCGAACTTCTGAGACACACTCACTAATTAAAGATTATCATGTAGGGTCGTTGTCTCACTTGAGACCTCAAACTGCGGTCTCAGCAGGAACTGCAGTGACTGATCGCTTCGACGTCTTGCCCGCTACTGCAGTACAAGTGGAGGTTCGGGGGAAAAACAGCAACAAGGCAGATATTACCCAACCCGCAGACGTGGCACGGGCACATCCCCGTGACAACGACAAGGAAGAAAAAGACACGTCCCCTGATGGAGCCTTGTCCTCCCCAGAGGCCCGGAAGAACTCGGGAGTAAACAGTAAAGGTGAGACCAACAGATCTTGAACGTAGAGGAAACATGTTAACTACTCCCGATAAAAAAATGCTCTTTGGGATGGAATAATTATTCGGACGGGCATAATTTAACCAATTAAACAACTACGGCGTTTAAGTAGAGGATCGCCAGGTTAATAAACCCAGTCACAATTTCTGAATCATAGACTCTGAATTATAAATCTAGAAGTACCAAAGGTCTTCGTGAGTCTCACCAGCATCGAATCGAAATATTGTTTTCTTTGAATTAATGTTTAATCAAACCATCTTCATCTTATCGGCAACTGTGCACATTCACATGTTTCTAGAGTAAGTGTTCTGGGTACATCATTCATAGCCACCCACAGAAATAACACATTATTACCAATTAGTGTGTGTGGTCCTGAGAAAGAGACAACGGCGATACTATAAAAATAGTATTAAAGATATCAAAACAATACTATAGCCGAGTGCTTTCGTTTTGATTTGACATGATGGCTTTCCTTTCACCCAGAACAGAAAACTTTTTTTCAATCGCTTTGAACGAGTCCACTCAGGACATTTGGGCCATGACAAATTATTATGTTTGCTATTATTAAACAGATGACCCCCCCCCCCCCCAACACACACACACACACACACACACACACAGACCTAAATATAGGTCAGATATTTTGCTCAAACACTAGTTCCGCTGCACTGCATTGTTTTAGGTGCAATATGAGTCGTTTTCTTTATAGGAGACTCTAAAGCAGAGATCACAGCTAGTTGGCTAACGGCAAAGAGTGGCCGGAGGAAGCGCTGCCCCTACACCAAGCACCAGACCCTCGAGCTCGAGAAAGAGTTCCTCTTCAACATGTACCTGTCTCGAGAGCGTCGCCTAGAGATCAGCCGAAATGTGCACCTGACGGACAGGCAAGTGAAAATTTGGTTCCAGAACCGCCGTATGAAACTGAAGAAAATGAATCGCGAGAGCCGAATTCGAGAGCTCACAGCCGGCATTTGTTTTTCTTCGTGACGTTTTTTTTTTTTTAGTACACAATACTTCACTGCTTTACTTGTCCGGTAGGACATGCCCAGTTTTTGTGAAGTGCACTGTGTTTGCATCTTGCATCTAAGCTACTGACCTGACCTTCATGTTTACATTTAAGCCACTTCAAAGCCACCGTGACTCCTGTTTGTTTCTGCTTTGAAGTTAATTGGAGTATTTATCATGTAGTGTATTCACTTCGTTATTTCAATATAGAGAGTCCTGCATATGCCTACAAACTTACGTAAAGTCAAACACATGCAGGTAGGCCTATTTGGTATTTAACTGAACTACTTTAATTACTGCAATGTACATATTTTTGCTGATTTTCTGTGACATGCTAAGACATCTCTCTTTTCTCTCTTTCTTGCTCGGTGTCTGAGTAATACGTTCTGGGTGCCTTTTGAGGAAGTTGGCGTGTTCAGACAGATTTCAGATGGCATTATGAATGTGCAAAATGTAGTTATGCTGTTTGAAAAGAATTAAATTAAATATTTACGGACATCATTTACCAGAGGGATTAATTTCAATGTAATCCCTGATGTCACTCTTACCTTATAGTGTTTGTGTATTACGTATTTGCTAATGAATAAATGATTAGTTCCAATTTTGTTGTCTATCTATCTATCTATCTATC
The DNA here is from genome assembly GCF_902362185.1 of Chanos chanos. Lineage (NCBI taxonomy): Eukaryota > Metazoa > Chordata > Actinopteri > Gonorynchiformes > Chanidae > Chanos > Chanos chanos. Next base: position 23,896,924 of record NC_044506.1, read on the forward strand.
TATCTATCTATCTATCTATCTATCTATCTATCTATCTATCTATCTATCTATCTATCTGCCTGTCTTGCCGTCTGAGTTTGTCAACAGGTCTACCCTGTCGCTGTTGTCTTGTATTGGGTTTGACAGCCCACTTCCTCAAAGTTTATATTAGAGTTTGATTTTATTTTTCCGTATTAGAGTTTGATTTTATTTTTCCATAGAGTGATTTTATTTTTCCATAGTGCCGTAAACGCTTTCAGTGTGCAGTTTGTAGAACGCGGAACCATGTTGAATATTGCCCAATAAGAAGGCTACAGGCGGTTTGGGCCTTTTTTTATAGAGTTATAGAACGGAGAGTTTATAGCGAGTTGAGCCGGCTTTGTGGCATTTTATGACAGGCTGCTAGATGGTGTTCGTCAGTCTGTTGAGAGACGCGCCTCAGTTGTGCAGTCTTGAATGAGAGTAGGAGAAACAGCAAAAACAAAACATTCAGTCAAGTCAAACAGTTGTTCTTCTCCTGTGGTACTCTACCGTTACATAAAGGCAGGTGAGTGCGTATTTGGGTGTCTTTTGTGCATTTTCCCTTTAACTTTTTCTATACTTATGTTTACGTTCTGATTTCAAATAGTAATGCTTAATTGCTGTATATAAAAACAACTACAATGATCAGTCATATGCTGGTTAGTCAAAGGGAGTGACATTGCGGCTGGATATTATTTTGGTTCAAGGTTTGGACTAGACTGTCGAGTGGTTTAGGTAGTTTCATGTTGTTGGGATCCATATTCTACCTCTGCAACATGAAACTGTCTTAATTGCCCCAGTTAAGTTCGTCTAGACAATATTGGTTTTTTTTCTCCTCACTATTAAATACGCATATGATGAAAGCATAGTCCATTGGAGAAAAACAAGGAAATGTAATTATTTTGATGGGCATTATGAAGCATGTTCAGTTCTTTCAGATCACTACCTCACTCTTTTGACAACGATTTTGACTGGGGAGAGTTTCATTCACCGTGACATTAGGTCTCTTTTTTGAAAAATACATACGCCAATTGTTGCTCTTTAGAGTAGATTGCTACTGGTGAGTGTTGCGGGGCTACGTTTAGTTAACTCGTGATGCAGTTTGAGCACATAGACAAGGCCTCGGTTATGTCCATCGTGTAAAACAGGGAGGAGCTGACGAGAGAAAGATAGTACGTCTCTTGGGCAACAGCGACCTCAATGCCGGTCAGAAGAAGAGCTTGATATGCTTCCGCTCTAAGAGGCCATAAGAGGCCTCCCGTACACAAAAGGAAAGACAGGCTTTATGGCCGCATTCAGGCCTGGTCGACGGGATCTTCTCTGCAGTCTAAAGGTTATGAATAGCGCCTGCGGGAAATCTGGGCCGTGCTTGCAAACATCCAAGGCCGTTTACTGCCCGAGAGTGCTTTTGTCTCTCCGTAACTTTTTTCTTTCCTTTTTTGAGAGGTGGCTGCGTTTCCTGCTGTAAAAGCATAGGGCAGTAAACATCGTCATGCGTGCCAGTGACCGTCCTGTTTTTCGGATCACGCAATAAGATGTTTTTTTTTTTTTGTTTTGTTTTTTTAATTATGAACATGCGCTATTTGCATCGTTATATTAGTATGTTGTCTGTAGTACGTCATCACAATTTTAAAAGGTTTTGCCAATAAAAAGTTTCACAGTTAGAATATAGGCATACATTTCAAGCTATTACTGTATTTTCAGATTTTCGAATTAATCTTGCTGTTTAACACGTCAGAAGTTTGGAAAAATGTCTTGCAGCATTATATCGTTATACAGTCACACAGCATACGCTGTAACAGTGTCTTCTATTGATTTGATTTGATTTTCTGTGCATGAAAATAAGAAATACCACATGAAAATTTCACTGTGAAGACTAAAATGGCTTGCAAAAGGCAACGCGTATTTCTTTTAAACTAAATGACGCGTTGTATGAATTTAAAGTACTCTCACTTATGAAATTATATGTTTTATTTTATCTGAAAAGCTTCACGCAAGAGGGCAAAATTCCAGTCCGCATAACTCTAATTGTTTCTTTTAATATAAATAGATAATTAGACAGGACAAGATAAATAAAACTTTTGCTTGTGTGGTTTTCATGTGCAAGAACTGTATTAGCTTTGGTGCCAGCAATCGCAGTAGCACAGCATTAATAGCACCATAACATTGCTAATATTAGTGATAGATTTAATTGCTTAAAATGTGCGCGTTTTACAGATACTAATCATCACTGCAGGGCCTGGACAAAAGCAGCATTATCACCTTTATCAACAATGCATTTGAAAACGCTTAAATGTTGTAATTTAGTTATTTTTCGTTAAACGCAGTATCCACAACTCCTCAGCAAAACGTCTGTGCATGCCTATGTAAAATTGCATCGCTTTACAAATAATACAATAATACAAATAATATGTGTGTGAGTGCGCGCGCGCGTGGGGGCGTGAAACTTTGACTGCTGTAGAACCGCTATGGCACAAAAGCTAATACTATCAAGAATTGAAAACTTGAAGACTACGACAATAAACATTATCCAGAATATGTTACTGTAAATCAGTGTATTACTGTGTCGACGGGCCCTTATTTGGGAGAAAGTCGGATGCGTTGGAGTAATTATCTATTACGTTATAATTTCACATTTTCTTACTTATCCCAGTCAGACTCGGTGAATTCAAACAATTGCCTGCATTTAATTAAATTTAAAAAATGTAAACAGAGATAGACCCAAAGAACGAGAAAAACGCCCGTGCTTTTGAACCCTCTAAACTCGGATTAAATGAATAGTTTCGCGCTATTATAGCTACCGTAAATTTATTATAATATTTTCAGTTATGAAATGATTATTGTAAATGTTGCAATGCGAAATACAACAGTTCATGGTAATATAGGAGATACCACGCTTTATTACCCAGCTGCAGTTGGGTTACCCACGTAATTATCAACTTGTAATATAACCTTATGTGATCCTCTTACGTTTTCTAAATGAAAATGTATATTTCTAATAGCCTTTATGAATATCAGGAAAACGGCGAAATTAATCGTGGCTGTTGGAGAGATTAATTAGCCTATTTTGTACGGCAAGGTGTAAATTTAGTCGATTCCGTTTTATTTTGAATGGTAACTCTCCGTTTTATTTTGAATGCTAACGATAACTTTAAGCACACATGTCGCTGCATTTATTTAGGGTCTAAAAATCTGGTCTCCAGCCCAGCAATAAAATAATACGTGTCTCTATCACTGGATTACATCTGAAAAAAAATCTGTTGCGTCCTTTTAAGTCTGTTTCACCACGCGCAGACTGTAGGGCACGATCGCATTTTTATTTTATTTTATATTTTTGATTAAAACGGGAGCAAATTTGACTGTAGGTAGCTACAGCGTACTGCTCTTTTTATAGCAAGCTCCATTGATTCATTCTTTATTGTTCTGGCTCTATGATCACGTGCGCAGGGTACCCAATCGAGTTGCAGCCAGCTTCCAACTTATTATCCGACCAGAACGCTTTCTGGGGGGAAGTTGCTGCTTGATTTTCACTGCTTGTTATTTTGTGTGGGTGTTAGTGTGGGTGTGTACCTGTTTTTGTGTATGTGTATGTATGTATGTGTGTGTTTGTGTATATGTATATATACATACATATATATATATATATATGCGCGAGCGTGTCCCTGCCATGTCGACATCCGGAGCCCTGACAGGATACTACGTGGATTCTCTAATTCTCCCCGAAAGCAATGAGCTGGCTGGGGCCCACTTTTCCCCTGGCACGGGGCTTTCTCAACACATAAGGCAACCATCTCTCACCACCGAGCACACGGAGCTCGGGCCCTGCACGTTCCCGAACAAACCCTCCGTGTTCGCCAGTTCGAACTGGAGCCATGCAACGGCGGCATTTCCGAGCGGCGCACCTTCAATGTACCATCCTCATCCCCAGCCACAGTCTTCAGTGGGAGGAGATTACATACAGTCCTGGCTGCTGGACCCTGCATCTGGATCTCTGCCGGTCACTGGACTACCGACGGGCCGTAACCACTTCCCTGTGAAAACGGACGTACTAAACAACCGAGGGCCTGATGCATCTACGGGGTCTCATGCCCCATTCCTTTCAGGGGACTTCACCAACGGGGGATATTACACGGACACCAAGACCCTCTCCACTCAGCCCACAGAAACAGGCGGTGAGAACGAGGAGAAACCGATCATCGATCCAGGTAGGACCAAATTCTCTTTTTTCTTACCTTAGAGACTCCAGTAGGCAGCTGGTGATATGACAGAGTTTGAGAATGAATATTTATTGTTGATACCATGGTCTGTGAGAATCTCCTGTGTTGGATCTTGGACTGGTATTTAATATTCGAGTTAGCGATGAAGTCTTTCTTCCTTTACTTTTCCCCAGACAACCCCGTGTCCAACTGGCTTCACGCGAGCTCCACGCGAAAAAAGCGCTGCCCCTACACAAAGCACCAGATCCTTGAGCTGGAGAAAGAGTTTCTTTTTAATACTTACCTCACACGCGACCGTAGGTACGAGGTCGCCCGACTCTTAAATCTCACAGAAAGGCAGGTAAAAATCTGGTTCCAAAATCGACGGATGAAGATGAAAAAGTTCAACAAGGATGTCGCTAAAGACGAATGAAAGGAAACGGGCTTTTTTTTTCGGTGATGATGGCAAACAGTCCTCTTCGTACTGAGCTGCATCTAAAAATTAACAGCTGGTGTTTTCGATTCGTTTTTCTGACAATGGAAATTGTTTCCATGAAAGCATGCACAAGTAACCCAGTCATATGGGTCTATAGATTGGACTACCTGTGTGACTTGTACATTGATTAACCCATTGAATGTTGCACAAATCCAATTTCTTTGTTTGGATGTGGATATTTTTCCTGACGCGGCCTTCCTTGCTGCTATGGACTGGTAGGCCCCTTTTCCTTGAAAGTAAACGAACCTTTATTAGTTGTATTTGTGTTTTTAGACCTTGTTTGTGTCATTGAAAATCTTTGTGTGTGTTTCAGAATATAGTGCGTTTTTGATGTAATTTTAATGGCTAGTTTTAGCGGTTGGCGATTTATGTCACTAACTTAGCAGAAAACAATTTGGTCGAAAATTGCAGGCGCTGGTTGGACTAATGCTGTGTCTTCACATACAATGGCATGCATTTAGGCTTCTTGGTCTTTTGAAACTCAGTTTTACGGACAACCAGTGTAGGATAAAAATGTTAGTCTTTTTTTCTTAACTACCTAGATGCCTGTCCACTACCTGCGTCAAATTCACGTCCTTAAATTGAAATCTTTTAAAATGTTTGTACCGGAGGTACATAAGAACTTCAGGGACAGAAAGAGGCAGATTTTTAATCAGCGATAAAGACACAAGAGTACTTGATAAAATATACCTCACGGTCGAAAGACCATCCCAGATTCTGTGATGTTTATTTTTATTTTCTCGAATGTAATTTGTATTTTATTTATTGAATAAAAACAAATAATGTCTGAAAACGTATATCTTTAGGCATCTTTTATCTGGTGATTTTCATGCTTTTCACCCCGTACTGAATTGAAAACTAATTTATTTTTTTCAGTCGACTTCTCTTTTGCATTCGAATAGGTTCCATAAAATCTTAAAACAGGTTAATTAATTTCCTGGACCTGCAGGTCTCATCCTTATATTTTTCTGTTGATAAACTTTGGCACATCGTCCAGATGCAATGGAAATACAGTAGACTACACCATGTCCATTATTTTTTCTGACTAAAATAGGTAAAGCGTTGTACTGCTGGATGTGGTCTCTCGGATGATGATCTGAAATAATTAAAGAATTAAAATATTAGGCTACTGTTGTAGAAGAGCACTCACAATTAAAGCACTCGCAAGTAGTAAATTAAGCACTCACAAGTAAAAACTGAGAAATCCACCTACCCCCCACCCACCCCACATTCACACACACACACTCTCTCTCTCCCTCTCTCTCTCTCTCTCTCTCTCTCTCACACACACACACACACACACACACACACACACACACACACACACACACACACACACACACACACACTGGCCTTAAACACATTCCAGAGTGTGTGAATGATAAGAGGCCATGCTGGCCCTGTTGGGCTGTCGGGTGAACAGGCTTGTAGCTCAGCTCTGGCAGAGGAGTTTGTTAGCTGTATACCGCCATAAAAGACAATTACAGCTATAACCGTTTATGGGGTGCAAAGCGCTGCGAGGCGAAAAAGCGCAACACAAGAGAGATATTTGGAGGTCCGACAGCTGAAGCCTGGGAATATGAAGTCATATGTGTATCTCTATGGTGCTCAGTTTGAGTGCAACTGATGTACAATGTATCCACCTAACTGGTTCAGCACAGCATATGGGAAACCAGGGCTACAACAGTGCACAACATGCGCGTTAAACAAACTATTGCAAATCATTGGGACGATGACCTGTTTTAAGCTTTTAACTTTTGTTTTTATTTATCTGCTTTTCCTACAAGAAGGACGAAATGGAACGTACATGTGAATTGCATACGTAGAGGCCAAGTAGACACAAGTACTCCAGTGTGGACGTTAGGCGACGCACTGGGGTCTCAGACTGACAGGACTTCAAAGGCGGCTCTGCCGAGTCTTTGGGCCATAAAGTGAAGGCTTTGCCACACTGTCTGGCATTCCGTGTTTAATGGCTTTATGGCAGTGCAGACGCAATTAGGACGTTCCAGAACCAGGCACCCATTTGAGCATTTTTTTCTCCTGTTCTGTTCTCTAGGATTGCATTACACGCGCACAAAAGGCGTGCGGAAATAATTCTGTTTTATTGGCCTCTCCGGCTGCAGAGAGCCCCACGGCCATCTTAAGCACCCTTTGTGTGGACGATGTATGCCTTCTGATATTTAAGAAACACAGAAAACATAGAAATGCTGAGAAAGTGCTTTATTACTATTATTGTAGAAAAATTCTTAGCATACAGTCCAAAGAAGTCTAATAATCAAACGTTTGTATTCCATGTATAAAATGTGTGTGTGTGTGTGTGTGTGTGTGTGTGTGTGTGTGTGTGTGTGTGTGTGTGTGTGTGTGTGCACGTGTGCGTGTGTATATGTGTGTGTGCCTTCCTGTCTGTATTTGTCTGTGTGTGTGCGGGAGCGAGAGAGAGAGAGAGAGAGAGAGAGAGAGAATTCAACCCTGCTATTGCAGAGTGAACCCACTAGGTGTCAGCAACTGCCCGCTCCGTCGCCCGGTGTTCTGTCGATTTGTCCTACCTTATCGAAATGTCCTACCGTAGCGTAGATTGATAGTCACATCTATTCATCTTTGCTACCCTGTCGGGAAATACCGCCGCAAGTACGTTGTGCTACCATAGAGGCCGAAAAGGTCGATTACTCTTTTTTTACCTTATCAGAAAATGGTTCTAAGCTGATTACATTATTGGTTTCATTAATTCATCCAACAGCAATTTCGAAAATGCTGTCAAGTAAATTTTAATACTAGGCGTATCCTACTTACAATTTATCCACCACAAAAACTGTATGAATTTCAACAGTTTAGTTTACATACTGACATATAAATTTGTAGTCTAGTTTGTCATCTAGTTTGGAAACTTTAAATACTAACCCTCTGACAAGTAACCTTCCGCCAAGTAGGTGCGCATGTGCAGTAACCGTTGATCGGACCGCTTGATTGGTAGGACAAATCGACAGAACACCTTGTCATCTGCCACACAGTCCACTTAGAATATTTCAGTAACAAACGAATGAATAGATAGATAGATAGATAGATAGATAGATAGATAGATAGATAGATAGATAGATAATCTTCCACACATTCTCATGACATGTTATGTATGATTTATTTTTGACCGCCAACTTTAGGCCCTTAGTTGTACAGAGCTCTGCAGCCAGTATATCAACAGTGAAAACGTCGAAGCCACGTTTTACTACCTCAGTTTTTACTACTACAACAACAGCAACAACAACAACAAATCTTTACATAGCGCTTTTCTTGCATATCGCACTGCGAAGTGCTTCACCGTAAATGTAATAAAAAAAATGACCACTAACAAAACAACATACAGCAATGTATTTGTAAAGGATATAAGGACAAGGTCAAGGACGTAGGCCCACTCTAAATGTAGAGGCGGCTTGATCAGACAGTGTTTTGTATTTGGTATTTGGTTAGCATTCTGCTACTACCAAGGCTACGACTACTACTTCTAATATCCATTATTATTATTATTATTATTATTATTAATTTTGTTGTTGTTGCTGCTGTTGTTGATTTGTTGATTTGCTGTTAGTAGTTGTAGTAGTAGAAATAGGCCTACTAACACGTGTCATATCGCTACATGATTGGCTTTTGTCAATTCTGCCATTTAGTAGAGGTGATATATGATTTTTGTACCAGACCTTGCAGTTAAGTTTGTGATATATGCTATTTGCATAGGAAGGGATTTTTTTGGAATATTGGAGCCTGTCTCTCACCAAACGTAAGCCTTTTGAAGTTGTTGCCGGGCTTGAGCGTGGTCCGAATGCAGGAGCGCTTATTAATTAAAAGAAGATTTTAAAAGACTGTGACCTCAAAGGGCGGGGCGATGTTCCTTCGGCAGTTATTTTTGTCTGCGTCGCAGGTAAAGGGAAAGTTTTCCTTTTTTCATTTCTTTTCTCTTAGGAGCTTGTCCCCTCATGACCGTGGCATAAATACACACGACTATTGACGTTGGATGGACATTTGCATATTTTTTCCTGAGATGCTCAGAAATTTAATTGGGTGTTTTTGGATGGCCACTGTTATAACCAATGTTGTGCATTAGAAGTAATGCGTCATTGGGACGTAGGCCAAACTGGATATATTTCTTCTCCAAGAATAAATATGCATAGGTTATGGTACAGTATATTACTGGTTGGTTGCTGGACTAAGGAGTGTTCTTATGAGCAATATTATTATCAAAAGACTGGGTTTCACAATAAGCAGGCATCAGCGTGGCATGTATGAATGCTATATAAACCAGCAGATATTTTTTTACGGCCAAGTTTAATTTTGGTGGAATATAACATTGTGGAAAATGTGTGTTCATCATCAATGAAAACGAAAGAGAATTGTTGATTGGTTACAGCGCGCTCACGGTTTGATTAAGCGAGCCAGCTGGGCCTGCTCTGGTGAATACGGTTGGTGTGAACTCGATTTCTATTGGCGTCATATATCACCAAGCCTCGTAAAAACGACACTGAGGATTCTGGACCAACAAATCAACTGGAAGCGAGAAAAAGCATTCGTCTTATTATAATGATTTGTCTTTTCAGTAAAAACACTGAGCTAAGCCAGATGCAGGGTGGGAACTCTGGGATAGAGTGCAAATTCTGGGAACATTCTGGGATTCCCTTCATACCTTTTTAATGCTGCAGTATTATGTCATTTTTCTCCAAGCTCACATCTGGACACAGCGAAGCCTTGGAATCTTAACGATTCCAGACCAAGACAGCGCGAGGGCTGCAGACACAGCTACTATCAGGCACTGAGGCCTTTCGCATGTAACCGGATGTGCTACTGAATGGGAAATAAAGTACGCCGCCACTCACGTAGCCTATATTATTGTAGGCCGCTGAATATTACGGAATTGTTAAATGGCATGATGATTATAGTTGTATAGAGGCAAAGCATGGAAAGACATAAATGTGTAATTAATCAATCCCATTAATGAGTTCTTTGGCCGTAAATTAATAATACCGAGGATTTCCCCTGGCATCCGCTTGCCTCTCATTCTCTGAGCCTCTGTTTTTACTTCCATGAGAACATAATAGATCACTCCAGTACTACTAATCTCACTACCAACAGCAACAACGTTTACAACGTTAATAAAATAGCGAACATTGATTTCTCGCGCACTACCCCCGTGTTTTTTTTAATCCACAACCCTGAAGATATGCGTTTCGCACACATCTCGTACACTGTACCATCATATTTTAACAATTAACTCTTCATTTGTCGATCATGCATGAAAGTGTAGCAGACCCTATAAGAAAATCACAGACTATAATTAGCATGGTTAAACCGACTGCAAGATCACATTTGAACGGACACAGTGGGAGGCTTAAATCAACGAACCATAGTGTCTTTAGCGCTCTCAGAACTCCAGGTACGTTGTGCACGAACGGCCATCATATTATTTTATACTCTGAAGGGAAACGAAGCATCTGCGATGATAATTTTAAGAGACGACTGGCAATCTGTCGGTAATCTATATGCTCTGTCCAAAATATGTTCTACACAACATGATGGAAAGAACAAATACTTCCTGAGATCCAAATCGTACACAGGGGACCTCTCTCTCTCTCTCTCTCTCTCTCTCTCTTTCTCTCTCTCTCTCTCTCTCTCTCTCCGATCCTCACCATTGCTCCTTCTCTTCTCTACAACAAGAAATGTGAGTTGCTTGTGATATACAGTGTTTCAACCATTTGAATGCATTTAAAGTATTTTTAAATACCGAGTCAATGATTTAAAAAAAGAAACTGCTGCAATTCTGAAATCAGGAAACACATTAAGTACTCAAACCCAGAAATGATTGCGAAATGTGACTAATTAATATGAAGAAATAAAGCAATCCAGTACAAAAAATAAATAAAAATAATACACAATTTTCATATATATGTAATACGTACTTATGCACCATGTGAACGGCCCACATAACAACAACATTTATCTAATTTGTTTCTGTAAAGAAAAACAGTATCTAGCATACTGAAGATACGTAGGATATCCAATAATTCTGATCGGGCCACGAAAATTATTCAAGCCAGCAGTATTCGTTGTCTTCATTTTGAAACATGGATGGTGACTATGTGGAGGTTCGTATCATTTTGAAATATGCATGGTGACTACGTAGAAGTTCGTATCTTAAGGTGGTAACGGTGCACAGAGACAAAGAAATACTCACGGCATGAGTGTGGAACCTGACTGTCGTGGATCCAGTATATATTATTTCTTTTCGTTGGCTGTGTGTAGACAATGGATATAACATGTGAACATTTGGGAGGTAGATACCTAGAGTGAATCTTCTTTTGACAGTATAACGCACTATTAATGACCTACAAGGGGAACACGTTCAGATATTCTGCCAGGTTGTAACTGATTATTGTTTCCTTTAAAAAAAAAAATGTCTGATAAATCCCACAATCGATCAAAAACTCGGATGTGTTTGGACTGATTTGGTTCGGTTTCGGTATTGTTTTTGGCTGTGTGCGCGTGGGCCTGACAGAGGATGTGTAGTAATTAGCAAGTTTTTTCCGTAACTATAATTTTTTTTGTCTGCTTTGAGGACTATTTTGCGACGTTTTACTCTATGATTGTTCAGAGAGTGTTATAAAACATTTTGCCAAAAGTAACTCGAGTAAAAAAGTGTGGATGCGTTTCAGAGTCCTTTATGAAATGTTCATTCATTTACAGGACGAGAAACACACCAAACCATTAACACAGCCTGATCAGGAGTCTTTATTACTCTCAGATAACGTATTAACTCTAACATCTGCATTCCTGAGGTTCCCAGCACGAGGAATAAAGGTGATCAAACTCTTCCAACAAACAAGGGCTTCTCCTGAATGAATGTGAGCACAAATATAATTCGTTCTTTCTGAATACGGGAATTAATAGAACACTAGCCCTGCGTAAGAGTTTTGCAGCATAACCAGAGGGTCCACATATGCAGTTGCTTGGCTGAAGATCCATGTAAACTCAGCCAGGGTTGCTGCAAGATGGCGCTCATTCTGATTCTGATTGCTTTGGAAACACCTTCTGAGCGGACGCGCGAGGACACAAATCCGTTGTTGTCAGTGAAAATTTACAACTTTGCTGGAGAAGTTTACGAGGCGCCGCTGCTTGCCATTGGCCGCCCGTAGTCATGTGACATAAGCGAGCCTGAGTAGGCAATGGACTTATTTATATGTATGCTTTCCGTCTCCAGGATAGGGCTGCATTCTTCTGACTAATTTGTAATGTTCTGATATCCTCCGTTTTAGGAATTCAGTCTATTGTTGTGCTCCGCCTTATTGCTGACTTTTTATTAGTTGTTGTTGTGTTTGTTTTGTTATATTTTTCCACGAAATGGTAATTTCGCTCAGATTGTCTCCTGCTGCATGAGGCAAACATGAATAACCGCCTAACTGTCAGATGAGGACTCCCTGTCGACGAGACCGTTGGACATCCGATCAGATGGTGGGCTATCAGTGTTTAAGAGTGGAGGCTGCTCTGCCGTGTAGTGGGGATCCGGCTGCTTGTCGCCCTCGTGTTGTTCTGAGATTCCACTGGACTCGTGAACATTATGAAGGGTAAGTTTTTACTGCTCATGCCTTTACTTTATTCTGCAGGCGTAACCTATAAGATAAAGGACAGGCCACCCCTAACTGTAATTTTCCTTGGGATATTATTCTTATTCTTATTCTTATTCTTATTCTTATTCTTGTTCTTATTCTTATTGTTATTATTGTTGTTGTTGTTGTTGTTAATGTTGTTGTTGCTGCTGCTGCTGTCGCAATTCTTGTTATTATTGGTGTTAATATTATTGATAGTGATATGTGCATGCCATCGGCACAGACATGATTATATCACCTGTGTCAGTATGGTTTATTTAGGGATCTGCGTGCGCGGCTATTTTACTTAGAAGTATGATCTCGAAGAGCGGTCATAATCATCTTAGAACTGTAATTTATCATGTTCCCATCTGAAGCTGATTCTTGTCCAAGTCTTTAGTTATTAATAATTTTTGAAACGAGCAAAACGGACACCACGATGTAGGGTGCTGACTGCAGGTAGTGAACGCTCGCAATGTACATTACCGCCACTCGGTGGCGACCTAGCACGGTAGAGTCTTCATTTACTGGATGCTGGTGTGTTACTCTTTTTTCGTTCAGTTTATGTTAGTGTCGTTTGTATGCGCTTTTATAGTACCATGCGAGCCCGCTTCATAAATGCGTGCATACTGTGATCACTGCGTAACCTAACACTGTGGGTGTGAAGAGGCTGCAGCCAAAAATTGTAAGAATAACTAAATTTACTGTTTAACTGATGTTTTAATTTGTTGTCTGATGCCCAGTTATAAAGCTAACGGTCAGTTCTGTGGTAGGACAAATATTGTATTTTTGTGGCATAAGATTGTTTGAATATATGTTGACACTGTTTTGATTTGTTCTGTCTATAGGATACTAAGAGCTCAAGGGCTTCGTCGAGGTCAGATCAAACGGATAAAAACTCTAGGCCCCAAGCTTTTAAATGCGTTTGCGTTGACAATTTCTTTCACATGGTTCTCATTACTGGTTTGACTGTTTTTCAGTTTGTCCGTTTTCTTTCTGTTAATGCTTTTGATTGTACTTCATAAAAAACATTATTTCTATGTATTTGATCCCTAATTACCATAATGGCTGTGGACTTCGAATATGTATTAGTTTTAGTTTCGACTGTCGGGAGAAATCTATCCTGCGAACTGATCCGTCAACTCACTTCTGCCTCGCTTTCAGTTCAAACACGCGACTATCTAGTTTCTTCCGGGCTATCAGACAGAAGCAAACGCAAAAAACATAATACTTGGTATATGACGGGATCTTCATCTCACGCAACAGTCTCCTAACCCAGGCGTGCTACTAAAACTAGCCCAAGAGAGGAGGACGCAAGCGCTAGCCCAGTCTAGCCCATTTCATGCGAAATATTCACAAAACTGTTACGTATCATTATTAGCGACAAATATCACACTACAGGTACTACCCGCCGTCTACATTATATTATTATTATTATTATTATTATTATTATTATTATTATTATTATTATTATTATTATAATTAACAACAACAACACAACAATCCTACTACTAGTACTACTACTAATGATAATAATAATAATGCCAACAGCATATTATAAACAAATAGAAAATATTGTAAACTAGCTCTAGTAACTGTAAGTAAGCTACGGTTGCAGCCATTAAACACACAAATTACTGCTATTACACATATTCACATATTCATAGTTATAAAGCACCGTGAGTTTCGGCAGGCGGGAGGCCATTTTTATTCTCATATTTTTTTATATTTTGTTTTCATATTTATGTGTGTGTGTGTGTGTGTGTGTGTGTGTGTATATAGCGACAGAGGCTACATTCATTTCTGTGAGGTGGTGTGAGAAAATGAAAGAGCCAAAGAACTGTTATTTTCTGTCTAACGTCTTTTTCTGGTTACCGAGGATCGTTATGCCCTACTACTCAGCAGGCTGATGCACAATGAACGCCCTATCGCCGTCTTATTGAGTAATATTAATATGTGCATATGCGACCGAGAGCGCATTCCATTTCCTCTTTAATAGTTCTGTTCTCTTTTTCATTCCAAATATATTGTTTAACCGCTGTTTTAGGACATTATAGATTTACTCTTTACATTCTTTCCCATTCATCACGCATAATAAATAATTATGTGTGTTGGCACACGGCTGATGTTTTTTCCTTTTCACTCACGTGTATTTAATCTCTATTTAGTTAGCTAATTTCCATTTTGTTGACTGGACATTATCTTTCATTTGACAAGTTTCGTTTCCATCAGGGGAAGAACGCGCACAGTGCCTCATACCGCGTTTTGCAGACATTGCGTGTTCCGCGCATTGTTTCAAAGGCGACACTATTTCTACCGCATAGCCGTTAACCTCCCGATGACCTCGCCATGCAGGCTCTTTGTGACGGGAAACACTTTTGACATTTACCAACTAAGCCAGAGGATGGCGCGCGACTACAATTCTAAACACAAACCAACCGCTGTTCGTTCCTTCCCACCAATGCTAATGCGCGCTCCCGTTTCCAAACAATCCCACCCAGATTTCCTGCTTGCGTCGGAGTTTACAGCTGGAGGTCACAGAACAGAATTTACGACTGGTCAACAAAAGCACGTGACTTCATGGCGTACCCCATATTTGGGCGCCTACGTAAGGCAGCAAGAAGTCTGTGTCTTACTCATTTCCATAATTCATCATAAATTGTACAAGGGCGCAATAGACGCGCAAAACCATCAAGACAGACAAATCAGGCACAGACGTTACAGTTTGTTCAGTAAAAAAGTAATAATAACAAATAGTTACAAGACAGTTATTGTCAACTAATGAGCTCCTATTCTCTGAACTCATTCTGCGGTCGCTATCCAAATGGCGCGGACTACACGTTACATAACTATGGAGACCATAGCTCGAATGAGCAGTACCGGGACCCTTCAGGGATACATTCCGGCAGGTATGGCTATGGCTACAATGGGATGGACCTTAGTCTCGGGCGCACCAACACAAGTCATTTCGTCTCTTCAAGTGACCGAGCTCGGAGCTACGCACAGACTACGACGGCGACGCCTGTCGATGCCCGGTACAGTCAATCGGTCACCACGAGCGCAGCCGTATCGCAAGCCCCTTCCCCTGACCGCTCACTTGCATGTTCCTCCGCCGCCAGCTCTCCCGTCAGAGAGTCCTCACACCGCACGATAAAAAGCTCGCTCCCGAACCCCACCTCCGGTTCGAAAGGCAGTTCCTTGAGGATGGGTCGAGAGGGCATCTCCAATACTTCCAACAGTATGGAGGAAGAAAAGCCGACGGGAAGCGCGCAGACAAGTTCACAGAGTGTATCCGAGACACCCCAGCCACAGATATACCCATGGATGAGGAAACTTCACATAGGTCATGGTAAACACATTAACTGTTTTTGTTTGACATCTGCTGTGTATTTGTGGATTAGAATGTTTTAAACTTATGCTGGAATTACGTTACTGAACGTTTTTCATGTCATATCCGGACAAGTGTTCTCTGAAAAACTGACTGAAAACCAACCCCAACCGCAACCCAAACTTTTTTAAATAGATATATTTTTTTACATCCAATGCCACGTTATCCACGTAATGCATATTTTAAAATTCATTGTATATGCGAGATATATATATATATATATATGTGTGTGTGTGTGTGTGTGTGTGTGTGTGTGTGTGTGTGTTTGTATATGTATATACGTGTGCGTGTGTATACATACATGTATATATATATATGCATATTTTGAGTTAATTTGTTAGAACTTGTTTGAACCTGCTTGAACGTGTGTGAATGAGAGAGAGAGAGAGAGAGTCGGTGGGCGGGTGGGTGTGTTCTCGAGAGTAGCTAGTTTGTCAGAAGCAGGGTTATACTGTTTTATGACCCGAAGATGCACTGTTTTAATCGTGCTGTTTGTTACGGTGGAATTAAAATCGTTGAAATATCTGTGTGTGACAGACAGCTTGGTCGGATCAGAGGGAAAGAGAGCAAGGACAGCCTACACGCGCTACCAGACCCTCGAGCTCGAGAAGGAGTTTCACTTCAACCGCTACCTGACGCGCCGCCGGCGGATTGAGATAGCACACGCGCTTTGCCTCTCTGAAAGACAGATCAAAATTTGGTTCCAAAATCGAAGAATGAAGTGGAAAAAGGACAATAAGTTAAAAAGCATGACTATGGCGGCAGCCGGCGCGGGATACCGACCCTGAGAGGGAGAGAGAGAGAGAGAGAGAGAGAGAGAGAGAGAAAGAGAGAGGGGGAGAGAAAGAGTAAGAGAGAGAGAGAATTTCACCTAAATATTGCACACTCTGTAGAAATACGTGTTGTAGACTTCTCTCATTGCCTTGAGCGCCACCAGAAACTTCACTTGGTCCTTATAGGGACAGTGCTCAAGCACCGACCTTAAAACCTTTAAAACAAACAAGCAAAAAACTTTTCCTTTCTATTTCTTCCCGTGGTAATGCTAATGTGATTAGACCTGCACCCTGTAACTGCCTATGTAGATTTAGAAAAGCCACATGAAGGTGTTTGTATAATTTATTTCATATTCTTATCGAAACTAAAAGCTTAACGCGCCCGTAATATTCATTTGAGTTATCAGTAAAAACGTGATGACTTCGGCTCTTGAATGAAAAAAACGTAGACGAGTTTTGTGTGAATAAAACTAATTTATTCACTGTTATTTGTACATATGACTATTTATATTTTTTTTTCTTTTTTGTCAACTTCTACTTGAGTGTTTTCTTTTCGTTAGTCGACACCCGTTACCTGATAACGAATATTGCTAACGAAAGAACAAAGTCATACACTACTGTATTGTGTGTTGTAAAAATGTTGTTACACATTTGTATCCCGCCTTTGCACGAACAGTTATTTGTTTTTATATTTAATTCACCTGACGTAATGTCCGATCTGAGAGGGCAAGAGAGAGAGAGAGAGAGAGAGAGAGCTGTGTGAATTCGCGAGCCCTTCAGTGTGCGAATGTTTTCAGAACGGACCTAATGTTTGAAACATTTGCTTTAAAGTGATTTGACATTTTGTAAATGTTTTCAATGATACTGGAAATAGATGATATGATATGCCCATGATGTTAAAGTGACAACAATAAACTATTTATTGTAACTTTTATGTTGCTGTTATGAGACGTTTTTCTCGATCGACGTGTGGTGGACATGTCCTCTCACAAGGGGCGCAAACTGTTTAAAATTTCATTTTAATTCGAGATTGACGTATCTGTCTTAAATTCCAAGGGCGGTTGTTTAAAACCACAGTTGTTTTTCTTATTTGACTGGACAAAAACATAAATAAATACAGTTGTTTTTGCTAGTTCAAACAGACAGCTGCACGATGCTCAAGCTGTTATTCTCCGTCGTATATCGAAATGTTAAACTCCGGCTTGACTTTTTTTTAACAGACTACACAAAATCAACAAGTGGCATTGGCAAGTTCTCCTCTTACTCACCCTGTGTGGGGTATACTCATCCCCTTTCACCATGTCTACGGGCTGTGTGTCCACGCCCTACTGCTGGCACTAAGTCTCCCCGAGGATTTAGTTGGAGTTTGGTGCCTAGAAACTTTATTAGACTTCGTGCCGTTCCAGCTCCTTTACACTGGTGCTTGGGATGAATAAGGGGTTTGGCCCGTGAATGAGATCATAAAATCATCCACTGCTCGCGGACAGATAGGCCAACTGGCCATAAACCAGTCACGTGGTACCATTAAAGTGAGTTTTATGGTTTTGGGGAGTTGACAATATATCGCATATAACATCTAACCGCATTGACGCGCGGCTCCATTTGACTCTTTTCGCAGGCAGTATCAGTGTGTCTTTACTTCGCTAACACACCAGGTTTGGCTGGAGATGGAACAAACGCGCCGGAGCTGCCCGAGGGCGCCAGAGTCTGCTTTTGGTAAGTTTTCGTCTCAGTTCCTCGCTGCTCTCGTGCATGGACCAATGAGTACAGAAAAGGAGAGAAAAGGCGTAAACAAGCACAGATCTCAATATTTCATTCGTTAATGAGTAATTTCCACAGTAAGCGACATTGTGTCCGGCAGATGGGAGGCAGGGTGGGCTCTGTCATAGGCTGTAATTGCTTCCTTCCCACCGTAACTACGTTTTCGCTCTCTCCATCTGAACTGCGAAATATAATTCATTTTCGACGCTGGTCTAATTATCTTTTGCAGTAGTTACACATGGTCAAGCGTTGGCCCAATTGTGTTTTGTTAATGCTGAATATTGTAATGGAGCCTCTTCCTCCAGTGACTTCAGTGCCGCAGAAAGACTAGGGTCAGTGTGTCTCTGTTTTTATAATGCAGTCATGGTTGTTTATGTGGATACTAGGCAGTTATAGTTTTGCTGCCATATACGAAGTACATATATGAAGTACTTGGATTTAGTCATCCATTGTCTCGGCATTGTACTGACTGTGAGTGATGTAAAGGGCCAAAGTTTGTCCCTTATGGAGGCCTTATTTGCTTCAGCAGAGTCATCAAGTGAGTTCACTATTTATAAACACGGATCTTCAAATTGGAATTTTATAAGTTGTATAAATTTTCTTTAGCTCTCAGACTTGGTCTTTTCACATAGAAAGAGAAGGGGGGGGGGCAGAGGGAGGGCTTTATTAGTTAAATAAAATAAAAAAATTTTTATCTTCGTTAATAACAATATTGCATTGGAAAGTGGAAACGAGTACAAAATTCTCTTATTGACAATTTTGTGATCACCTAACAATAATCGCGCCATCACGCAATATTCCGCTTTTCTTTCGTGTTTCAGCATTTACTTGGACGTGTGGCGTCACGTGCATATCTAGTGAACCATGAGAGGCTTGATTTTGTATACTGCTTTTTATTCAAGATCCACTGATGAAGAATTCGTGGGTATTTTATAACAGCTTGTTGTCAACCGCGGATCGGTTCTATCTCACTGCGACCAAGGATATTTATATGATGTTACTGTAAGGGTCTATACGTGAATCTGAGGTAATCTAGGTCTACGTATTCTCGAAGAAACGTGAACAAATCTCTCTCATGTTAAGACTAGAAATGTCACAGTTTCAGTCGGGTCTTTCGACTGTTTCGAAATGTTGTGATGTTAATATGTTGTGACCGCGTTTGAATCATTGGTGAGTGCACAAATTTGACGGATTGTAATTTCTGAAACCACATGAGACATACGCCAAGTAATATTAAATCTCATTGAGTTTGCCTCGTTACACAATAGGAAACTAAAACACTAAAAGACCATCAAGCCCAAATTCTTGCACAGAACGGTGTAAGAAAACACGTTTATTGTGTCTATACATTCAGACTGAAGAGGATGAGCGAGAGAGGAATATATAATGTGTGTGTGTGTGTGTGTGTGTGTGTGTGAGACAGAGAGGGAGGGAGAGAAAGAGAGAGAGAGAGATGTGAAGCTGAAGCCCAGTAATTCGTTTCGAGAGAGTTAAACGTCTCCGTTCCCGGTTCACTGAGAGGTCACCGGCAGCAGTAAGATGGATATGCACAGCCGCGAACCACCAGCAGAGCTCGCTTTTGGCCAAGTTCACTGTCACCCGAACCGCGCACCCCTGCGGCTTGCAGAAAAAAATGTAATTAGGCAAAAAAGATGGTACCTCCACACACAGCAATCACAATTTCACATAGACCTAGATCACCTGAATACTGACATCTACGTTCGAATATTTTCAAAGTTTGTTTGGACGAGGTTTTGGCCTAGAAAAAATGACCCTTTGAAAAACATAAAATTCTAATACAAATATCAGTACTAATGCTAATAACAACAGTCATAGCAATAAGAACAACAGCAGCAAGAACAACTGTAGCAACAACTAATAGTAATGACAAAAATAACAACGACAACAACATCAGTATAATAATAATAATAATAATAATAATAATAATAATAATAATAATAATGATAATAATAATAATAATGATAGCTGTAGAGGGCATAAGCAGGGCCTGCTGTTTGAATGGATGGCCACAAGCAAAACAACCTATATTTACGTGAAATAGTGAATAGTGAGAAAGAGAAAAGGGAAAACATGGGGTCAAAAGTTTAGCTGTGAACACATCGCCATCATCTGTTTCGGTGGAAAGCAGTGCCCGGTTTACAATGGCACAAAAGATCGAATAGCCATGAATCCCGCGAGCCCAGGGGTGGCCTCGCGGTGAACCTTGAAAGCAGAATGACCTCGGGTTCGTCACCCCAAGAAAGAGACCCCTCTGCCTCCTCGACCGAAATGGACTGTCGCGCGTTTTATTAGGGCGTGTGATTGGTGAATTTCCTCTGAGTAAATTGTATTTGATAGTCTTGAAGACTGGGCGAAATTAGCATTGTAGGATTGATCATCTTCCATTGTTCCTCGGTCGTAGACATGCTTTGACTACAACAATCGGGCGGTTTTAATCTCTCTGCTTCTCTTTTTCAGTGGCCATCTGAACAGTCCTGGCTGTGAGAAATGTAATTTCGATGAATAAAAATTCTTTATAGCTCCCTAAACCTGTCGATTTCAAATAGCATTTTTTAGACAAAGGCGACATTGATATTTCAAAGCTATCGGCATAACTACATTACAAATAGGATATTTAATAGGATATTTAATTCTTTCTTTCTTTCTTATTTTCTTTCTTTCTTTATTTTCTCATACGCATTATTTAAGACAATGAAGGTATTAGTTTTTGAAATGTCACATGGACATTCAGAGACTCAATAATCCCATCGACGTCTTCAAAACAGAAACTCAAGTCTGCTTGTTTCAATGCAGTACGTTATGTTCCAGGGTCATAACAATAAACTACACGCAAGTTCCGTTGTTTGGTCATAGCCCCGTTTACTAATCTAAACTCAGAAACGTTTGTTTCGTTTGGAACCGCTTTCTATGAGGCGTAGGAGGAGAATGAATTGTGTTTTCCTAAATTATAATCGATAGAATTTCAGACCAGTCAGAAAGCTAAGATTGTCTGTGAAAAGATCCTGGCTTTTATGTTTACTTGGAAAACTATATCCTTATAGCTTTTCAAAGAAAAGAGAATTTTACTCACAAATAAAATATCACCCAAAAGTCTTTCGTGCTTCCTTAAAATTTAAACAGTTCAATGAATAATGTCCACTTAATTCTGTTTCTCAGGATTGATAGGGTTATGTCATAATTAACTATAAGTTTCTTGAATGACACGTTACAGCTCTCTTATATAGAGTTTAAACATTTTCAATACTAATCAATATTAATCTCTCCGATTAAAAAAAAAAAAAAAAAAGAAACACAAAACAAAACAAAGCAAAAAAAAAACTTCCACGGTTTTGGCAAGAAGCTTACCCAAAGAACACATTTCAAGGGCGAATCATAAAACTCATTCTGACAAATAGCTTTGATCACGAGCAGGGAAAATATGAACGAAATAATTAAATAGTCTACGAAAACGAGCAGTTTTATACAATGCCAAACTTTAATTGACAGCCTGTCACGGTGTAAATTATACAGCTAAATTTGACCGGGAATACTCTACTGCATATTCTGAACTATTTGGCCGTTGCTTTCGACTCAGGCTCTTTTCAGGGAGGATATTTATTTTAGTAATGGCTGTTAAACTGACACTGGATTGTAAATGTAGACCACGTGGAGCGTACTCTTATGTGGACATTATAGTGACAGATTGGGTGTGGGGTTTTGAGATCTTGGCTTTAACTCACCGGACGCACATCTTGCCACGAGAGATGTTCTTGTAACTGTCGTACTAGATTACAGGTACTGCACATTTTCAACGTCTGTTTAATTCATGCTGTCTGTTCCATTGTGAGTAATGTGTATTTAGCTAATGTTACTCACTAAATTATATCAGTCTTTAACTGGAACTCAAACTGGAAGCTTTTATGGACAACAAAGCAACAACTGCATAATTATTTTTTGTGTATTTACTTATACGATTCAATAACTAATCACTGAACATAAATTGTATTGTCTTTGAACCCAAACTCGGTGTAATGAAAAGGTTCTATATAATCTGCAGTGTGGAGCTCGAGGCCAAGCGGAGCGCGAGCATTGGGTTATAACGCGGCATCATGGCGTATTTTTTCAACCGGTTTTCTTTCTTCTCGGGTGCTGTCGGCTGCTTACCTCTCGAAGTAAGCCAGTGAAATCCCCCAGGGACCAAAACCATTGGGATAAGCTAAGTCCAAGGCCGGGGTGAACTCCAGGTCAGTACGTCTAACAAATATGAAAATGTAGCCTTCGTGGAGGGCACGCCTTGTTGTTTGACAAAGACTGTCACTGCCCAAGATTAATCAGAGGAGAAATGGAAACTAAGTCACCGTGGGGTCAGCCCAAAGTTATCTTTTTGCCCGCGATGTACATGATTAAAGTGCTGAGCCATGACGGAACCAAGACATTTCAAAGTTCCGAGGGACTTCTGGGCCTCCGGATGGGGATCCACTTTGGCTGGACGCTCTGTGCAATGTATGGAGTTTTTATCGCATGGAAATTGTAAGGTGAACGTCAAATTAACTACGCAGAAGCATCGAAAGGAGAAAGACCCTTCCTGGAGAGCATGGTCACAAGATTTGATTTGTATTTGTTGGAGTAATTTGCCATAGCACTTGAGATGCAGGATCAAAATATTGTGGTGGCCCCGAGCTCGAACAAAGTTGGCCCACTTGTGCCATGTTCCGCTAGCGGCAACCGACAGTGAGAACTAGATCCCGCTATGGAATGACCCTGTCTGTCGTGTATGCAGTAATCTACTTCTGTCCACCTTGCTTAAACTGGGCTCGCGTAATGAAATGGACCTAACGCTTGTTTTGTCAGATACAATGGCATATTGATGACGGGAAAAGCCAAACGCTGTGAAATTCATATTATCCCTGTACATCACTCCTAACCGCACATAACTGTATAGAGAACAAACTGTGACTTTTGGGGGAAAAAATTAAATACATAAAATATAAAAGTATTAATAAATATAATAATAACGGGAGTGGTAGTATGAAAATAAGAAATGATGTTGGTGTTGATGACAAGCAGTCGAATGTAATCGTCTTAATGATTCACCGAGCACAGTGAATATGACCACAGCTTGCACAACTATGAAAGTTTCTCTCTATGTAGCAATCGCACAGTTGTTTATTTACTTTCATTTTATTTAATCATTTAATAATGTATACGTTTACAGCATCCAGTATCCTCTGTGTGTGTGTCTGGGGGGTGCATATATATATATATATATATATATATATATATATATGCTCGCTGTTTATTTTCGAATTTTCAGTTAATTCCCAATATAACAGAGAGAGAGAAATTATAATTAGGTTAAAATGGCTCCTAGAGTTTAATTCACCTACGTAAAAGGCTTTATGCATTTCTACGGAAATGCACGAAAGGCTTACACTTTCTGGTTATATAAAAATGTGCAATCTTTAGAATGCAAATCAGAGCCACTGTGAAGCACTGTGCAGGCTACACTGAGGTTGTCCAAGGTATTCACGTTCGCTCAAGAAATAAATTACTGTGAGTGAAATAAACTAAAGAGGGTGTATCGTATTACTTTGTGATGACCCAAATGAGCATAGACAAAGCATGTGTCTGTGAATGCACTTCACTGTACCACGAGAGAGTAAGTGATGCTCGTGCAGTTTAAGGCCTTTGATAACTGACGACAATCGGACGGTCCTGCTGATATCTGTTTTCAGATCTGTAGTGTATATATATATAATTTGAGGAATTATGAGTTCAATTCTGGCGAATTTCTTCAAATAATTTTGGGGTATTGTTAATATACATCCCGCCCCTGGTCTAAACAAAGGTCTTTTTGATTCTGTAATTGTTACTGAGCTTAGCGCGAAAGTCACACACTATTTTATTGAGTAACTCGTGTTTTGAGATATTCCTTACGCATGCATTCTCCTATGTGGAATGCGTCTTCATTTTAGTCAAGTGATTGTTTATGTATAAGGTGTCCCATTACAACACGTTCGACTTCTCTGTGTATGTTTTGTTTCAATAAGACAAAACAGTGGCTTCGTAAGACTGGGAAAATTTTCGTTTAGCCCATGCCTGGCCTTCTATTGGTGCTTGTTTACACGATGCCTAGAGGAGACATCCCGATTGGTAGTGCTTTTCACGTGACCGACCAACTTTGTACATTTGACAGGGGGAGTAGGTGGGTTTTTGGGAGATCAGAAAAACGACAGCGCGTTAAAAATTAGTATTGTTGCATTGCACAAATTAATCGTCATGAGCTCCTACTTGATAAACTCGAATTATATCGAACCCACGTTCCCACCGTGTGAGGAATACCAGCCGAACGGCTACATCCCCGCCCCTTCTGACTACTACGAGCGGCAGAAAGATACGGGTTTCCCCCATCACGAAGAGACATCATACCCACGGTCAAGCTATCCAGAACCGACTTACGACTATGGTAATGTCCAACAAAACAGGCTCGATGATTTCACTGAAGGACATCATGTACAGTCCCAATCCGTTCCACAGAATCATGGCCCCCGCCTAAATCACGACACTGTAGCGGCGGCGACCACCAACAAGGACTGCAGTCTAGCTACAGAGGCTTTCCCCAGCACACAGAAGGGCAAAGAGCCAGTGGTGTATCCCTGGATGAAGAAAGTCCATGTAAATACCGGTAAGTTATCAGCAGTGCCGAAAAAGAAAGCACCAGGACGCCTTTGGAAAGCGTCCATTGGAACGCTCTGAATGAACATCAGTGGCTGTTACCTCATTCAGGGAATTTACGGTCCCCATATATTGTTTCGGCAATTAGCACGCCTCGTAAATTTTATTGCATGTTGTCTTTGACGATGTCGTGTGTTGGCTTTTTGTTGCATTTGCCTCCACAGGGTTTACGTTCCTTGCCCAGAACTACAGCACAGCTAGCAGATGGTTTTGTCGGTTCTGAAATTTGTGATGAGCTGTGAGAGCTGATAAAACAGTCTAGTGCTCATCGATCTGAGAAAATGTCTCCCAGAAACACAAAACAGCACTAAAGATTACAGCACAGTGTCTCATTTGTTTTGGTGTTCTTCGCGAGTGATTCTGATTGTCAGAGTTCTGTGGCCCTTCGTTTTTTGGTGAAAAACAATAACTGCTGTCTCGGCGTGTGTTTGTGTGTTCAGTGACCGCCAGCTTCTCAGGAGGAGTGCCTAAGAGGTCTCGCACCGCCTACACTCGCCAGCAAGCTCTGGAGCTTGAGAAAGAGTTTCACTTCAACCGGTACCTGACCCGTCGTCGGCGCGTGGAGATCGCACACACTATGTGTCTTACAGAACGCCAAGTAAAGATATGGTTCCAGAATCGCCGCATGAAATGGAAGAAGGACCACAAGCTACCGAACACAAAAATCCGCTCGGCTGGTGCAGCGTCGTCTGCGACAAACCAACATGTCAAAACTGCTGTGACCCGGCAACAGCAGGCGTTGCTTCCCACGGCATGCGGATCAAACCTATAGTAATGGAACATGCTAGGTTACTTGGACTAATGGAACTGTGCGAGTAAAAAAGAACAAAGATCAGTGTTGGATCGCAGCTCAACAGGGTCACTTCTTACTCCATATTGGACGACTTCACTCCACTTTCCCAAATCTCCAGTCTCTCCTATTTAATTTAGTTACAGAGTGAAATGTTTTTTCTTCTTTCATGGAGCACAGAAATATTTAATGCATCCGAAGGAGGGAGATTCAAAATGTTCTCACTCGCTTTCGGAAACCCAGTCGAAGTTATTGTGGAATCATACTTGTCATTGTAGCCTACTGGAGCTGGTGTTGCGTCGATGTTGTTTTTAGAATAAATCTCCGTGACGTGTTCATAGATGACTGAATTTACCATATGAAGGTACAAAACTATCTTCTTAGAGGAAACTCTTCGTTTTGTCTGGCTTAGTCCTGTGTGTGAGAGTGTGTTTAACCTGTTTCAACAACATTTAAGATGTGAATATAATCGTGCAGGTAGTCGTTTGTGTAGTTTGTGGACTGTGTCATGTTTAATCTAAGCAGGAAACCGTATTCATGAATAATAAAAAAAAAAACCTAGAAAAGATCAACCAAACAATAAATATTGGTTTCTTTATGCGGTAGATTATTCTGAATCTCAAATTACAATAAATGTTGCCTATTTATGGTGTTCTTCATTATTACACAGTATTAATATTATTATAGTTGTCAAACGCTCCAAATTTGCAACCCTATAAATGGTCTGCGGTCGAGCACATAAGCATCAAGGTCAGTTACAAGCAAGAATAGTCCTAGGTCAATAAAATTTCCATGACCATCTAAAGTAAACATGAATGCTTATTCCACCTAAGATCGAAGTCCGCGAGAATGCGAAAATGAAATCGACACTGAGCTGATATTGAAATATGCAAAACAAAAGGCTGAACAGGCTCACGCCTTGGGATTTGTATTTTACTGATAAATAAGATCTTAACAGAGAAGCAGCTCTCTGCTATTTTATATGAGTTGCGTTGTTCGAAACTGTTTTATTAATGCAACACATATGGTGTATTGTAACCTGTTTTGGGGCATCGACGCAAAACATGTTGTTCTAAAAGCTGTTCACAAAAAACTGACTTTAAAACTCAGACTTCAGAAACGAAAGTTTATCATTATTATTATTATTATTATTATTATTATTATTATTATTATTATTTAACTGTAATTTCATCTCAGTTGCTGCTGGTTTTTATGACCTTCTGTCTGGTTTGGTCAGTTATTACTTAGTACGATCTAAAACACGTTCAAAACTCGTTACCTGTGGGCGCTAAGCAAATAAGAGATCTGGGATGAGAAGAACAATTATATATCTTCTTTATAGTTTTAGCTCTATCTGAACACGTTAAAAGAGACAACATCGACTACAATTCGGTCACTTAAAATTTTACATGTATTTATAAGCGGATTTTAGTATAAAGACCTTCTTTTTACCTTAGACCCAGAGGACAGTTCTCTGTTGTCATTACCCCTATCCGGCTCCTGTCCCACACTTTGCGAGTGCCAAGTAGTACCTGCTGGAGCCAAGCAATTATGAGGTCATGTAAAGGACACAAGATCCCCATCCAATCACCTTGCATGAGCACGTCAAGCGACCTCTAACCTCTGACCTCAACCATTTCCACAGCCCTCTCCCAAACTTTATTTTTTCGCGTCAACGCATGGGGCAGTAGTGGAACCTGAGTGTGTGTGGGCGAGAGCTGTGTCGGGGCTGAAACCTAACCAAAGCGCTCGCCTCCGGCCTGCTGCTGGGCGGTCAAAAGCTATGGGCCGCCGGTTTGTTCAGATGAGTACCAGCACAACCACGAGGAGACCTTGTTTTTTCGTAGGGGTTCATGAATCGGCGCGGAGTCGTGTTTCCAAAACTCCAGTTGCATCACTTTGTTGTGAATATGATTTGTTGCATAGATAACTATAATTAAGGGAAAGAAATAATTATCCCTGCACATTTTCACACATTTTTATTTTCCCTTTGGTCACGATCGTCACGGTTCAAATCAAAGCTTCTCTCATCTACTATCTCCACACGTGGAAATTTTAAAACAAGCCTTTCGTGTGAGCTTAATTCTTCACATTGCAGCATCTGGCGTTCTAACTACGTCCATCATTTTTAAATTTCCCTTTTTGCTTTTTGAGTTAAATGTGCAAATATTTAGGAGTACATTCTGTAGATGCATAGTGTTCAACAATTTCATTAATAGCTCTTACATATACCTGGTACAGTATTAAGGCTAAATTAGACTTAATTACAGACAAAATACTGCATTTCACACTAAGCGTTACCATTACTATTATTACCATAAAAAGGCAACGACTTACTCAGAATAGCTATGATTATTATGTCCATTGTCGAGTTAAGGGCAATGTTCATTGTCCGGGAAAGGCTGCTGGTTAAACAGATTCTATATGAAGTTACAACAATGTTTCCAAACGTGATAATACCAACATGTGCGTGTCATCCTCTGTCCTGGACTGTCGAACTCATAAAATAAGTAGAAATATCCACGTTAACCTGTCATCGTGGCCGTGGATCCGCAGGAAATTTGAACTCTGATCATACCACGCAGAGACGGAGGTCACCTCTCAATCCTGTCCTGCTGAAATTTTAATCGACTCTCATGTGACCTTATTAAATAATGGATTCCTCCCGGGCATATATAGATATCGGGAATTTGGTAGGATTTTCAATTATATGCTGACCGCCGACCAAACAAGGAACTTCTGAATTCTTAGCAACCGCAAACTGATCTTCATACTGCGCGTTTTGTTAGAGTGAGTAAATCATTCAAATTCAATATTTTCTATAATCCTATCACTCTGTTTCTCTCTTCTTTATGTTCGGTCCTCCATAGCACTGGTAAAGAAATGAAGCTAAGATTATCCGATGTTATATTACTACGGTGAGATGGAATTTGGGTCGTGATTTACGGGGAGAGACCCCGCGTGTATAAGACCGTCCTGTAGTTTACGACTCTTCCGGATCCAGATCTTGGGTGTTAGAAACATGCAAATTTCAAACGACACTTCTAGAGACAAAACTGTACCTGTCCTCTTACAGCTACACCTTTGGTATCGCCTGTGCTAAGTAACCAAAAACCTGAGATGGGTGTAGTCATATGGCAGTTCTGGCGCCAAAAATAAGTTGGCATCAGAACAGAAACGATTCTCTGTGTGTACTTTTAGAAAACTATCCAAAAAGTTTGAAATAATTTTAGCTGACCATAAGGTACTCAAAATCCTCATTTAATTGGTCTTATCGTTGATCAAAACAAGTATTATTCCTTATACTTTCTCAACAATAGCCCACAAAGGGCAATTTTACGAAATGAAACGTATTTGTCTCAGCCCTGTGTAAACTGTTTAAGGCTCGTGAGGAAACAAAATCCCTCAGTGCTCCGTGTAGTTTAATAGCGCTGAAATGTCTGTATGAATGCAGAAATAATGTATCATGACACAGGTTATTTATTGTCGTTGTTACTTTTTAAAACGTTTTATTTCTTTTGTTTCATGGACGCAGTCACAATGTTTAGACTGAAAAACAGAAAGAGGACTGAAATGACTCCACAGAGCCGCTCTTGTTCCAAACCTCTGTGTTCCCCATTTAAATAGGATGCCCCCCTCAACCCTCAGCCAGAAAAAAAGCATTGTCAGCCGGCTAGTTACATATTAACAGAATCTCCAAACAATGGCTCAGCACAAGGGGAATCGCCTGTGGTAAGTCTAAAAACACAAAGTCGTAAATGTTGATATAATATTAATGTTGAGAAGAAGAAGAAGAAGAAGAAGAAGAAGAAGAAGAAGAAGAATAGACCCATAAGACAGTCTATTAAATGAATTTGGCAACAGAATTGCCAGCAGACCTCTAGTATGAAGAGGTCAACAACACTGTGAGTGTTTCTTACACACTGTGTACAACACTATGCAACACTGTACAGTAGTCACAGAGCTGCACAGCACACTGAACATGCACTTCACATGTCGCGCGTCACTGCGACAACAAAGAAACTTCATCGATACCGTAGTTCTCCAAAGCTTGTCGACGTTGTCGCTAGACTGCCTTACACAGGCGTCGAGTTTCGTACTAGCCTTGATTTTGGTCAGTGTAGACCCAGAAAGGAAAGTTATCTTCGCCTGAGTGTGGCTGATTAAATGTGGAGTAAATGGCACAAATGTCAGCAGCAAAGGACGATGCATTCCAATGGTGGTTCCATGGACTTGAACAGAATCCCAAGCGGCGCGGGAAGCCTCGTGGATTGAGAGGGGGACTTTTGGACCGGAGGAAAAACACTAATGAAAAATGTCTAGTCTCGTCTATGGTCGCTCATACTCTGAAGATGAACGGGATGTGAATCGGACCAAAAAAAAGCGTGCATATTGTTAAGTACAGATATTCTGCTTGGTTTCAGTTTCAGCTGTCCTCCCTCTTGTCTTTAAACATAGTTGAGCGTGAAAACGTGCAGTCGAAGAGGGCAAAGTGACTTTGCTGTTATACGATGACATGCGAAAAATATGTCGGTCCCACAACTCAAAGGTTTAGTAATCTGATTAATAAAGAAAGCTTCGTAAGAACCAGACAAGAAATCCCGCAAATTCTGTATTTGTTTTTCCAACAGCCACTTAAAACAGACTGAATATACCTTAGCAGCAAGCCCATATCAAGTACAGCAGGTGATAGTTTAACGTGGGGAAGCTGCGTGCAAAGACCAGGCGTAACATTAGAAAATTCTCATTTTCGCAGGAGTATAAATTCCTCACTGCTTGCGTCGTATGAAACTTCCGTGTCAGGAAAGCTGCAGGACGTTGAATAAACTGGACCCTTCTCGGACAAAATACAAAACCCGGGGTATTTCCGTTCCTCTTTAGTTTTGTATTTCATAAGTGTCGTGATTGTGGAGGAAAGACTCTCACCTCGTCCAGCTGAAATGATTGATGGTCTTATGGAGATTTTTCACGCCCGTTAGGTGAGCTACGGGTCCGTCCAAACACTATGATGGCGAAAAATAAGTGCCAAATGATGCAGGATCAGGCCACCGGACTGCAAGCCTGTTAAACTAAGCCCGGCAAATGTTAACCAGAGCTCACACTGAATATTCCAGTTCCAGTCCAATACAAACCTCTTTAATTGCTCCTTAATTTGGATGCTTTCAGCTCTCTGAACACTCATACTGGAGGCTGCACTCTCCTCGTGTGACAAATAATTAATACTAGCTCTCAGTTGCTCTTTGGGGACAAGTAAGAGCAAGGCACGAGTTGGTGACTGGAGGGTGACTGTAGATCATTGGTACGTTTCGTTCACAACTTCTTGAGAACCTTTTCCACTTGACAGAACTGTACCCGCTGCGTGACAGACTGACATACATTGACTAGCTAGGCATTTCTGTCTAAACTCATTCGCATGGCTTATTTACCGCAAGACACTCAGGGGACTGTGCATTCTCTTAAGTTGCTTTATTTAGTGAGTGTGTTGTGTGTGTGCGCGCGCATAAGCGTGAGCGCGCGTTGCGTGAAAGATTATTGCGCACAAAGCACAAAAGCTCTCGCCCGTCATCTCTTACTAGCAGATGAGAGATGCTTGTGGAGTGATCAGTATGTCAGCCATAGCAGAGGTGCTTACTTTGGCGGAGAAGCCTCTCAAACAGCGCAAGCGGTCACACTACTTAGCCTCACATATAGACACGTGCACACAAACACATACACAAAAACACATTAATACTCGAAAATACTCCATGCTCACCGAAAATATATCCGCCACCATTACATCACACACATCATCTGTTAAAAGCTAGCTCACTAGTTCAGTGTGAGGTGTTAATGGGCTTCCACCGCCATCAACACCCAGATAACGTCCTACCTCAAACTGGGTGCTTTCTTTCTTTCTTTCTATTTTTTTTATTTTTTATTTCGGAGTTAAAGTAACGAAATCGTTCCTTTGTTGTCCGGGAACGCACTAATCGCTCAGTTCTTTATCCTAGATACTGCCTCTTCCCTCGCCGGGGAAACAACGGTTCCGATTATTGATTCACAGATTCAAATAAAAGGTTTAAAGTTGACGCTATGTCACATGACCAGAGCGCATACTGCGTGTGCGTTATAATGGAGTGTGGGGGTGTGGGGGTATTGCCCGGTCGGCTACGGTGGTGCTTACGCGAGCCCACTTCATGAGAGTGGAGTCAGGCCATTGTATAGTTTGCCTGGGAGAAGGAGGAAGAAAGAGACTGAATCACATAGAAACGGAGGGAGACGGGTACATTTCATGGACGGTATTAGACTGCTGTCAAGGACGGATATGGTTTTCCTCACCAAGAGAGACAACTCACTGGGAGGATGGATTTTATTTTGAGGTATTTCCGTTGATTGTTCATTACTCTCGTGAGTTATTGCGTCTCGAGGCAAAGGTCAGTAGCAGGGAAAGAGCGAACGAACTGGGAAGCATTGGCAGAGTCGTTATTGATAAACTCACTAGGCCTCTTATTAGAGCATCGATTTTATTAGATGTAGTTGCGTTATTGAAATAACTATCAAAAACACACCGCAACGAAGCAACGAACCAATCATGTTGCACCCCTTTACACTGTTTTTAGTCCGTTACTCTGGACCAACGCTCAAATGTGTATAATGTCTCAAACATATCGGACATTGGTCAGTTACTCAAAATTATGAGGCTTTCAGGAGGACAAAATTAAATTCTTTACTGTTTAACTTGTGTTTATCCTGGTGGGGTTTTTTTTTAATATAATTTGTGCTTTGTGCATGCATCGTCTTAAATGAGGTTGGCCTACATTTGATTTGTAAATAACAGCGTATATTTAAATATCCCGGTGATAAATAATTATCCTAGTCACATTACCACATTAATATAAACAACCCTGTTAGCGTGACACAAATAGTTCTGGCTGCTTTTTATTTTGAGAGCATTGGTATGTTTTTCCCAAGCTCATTTTTTCCCATCAAGAATTTTACTTTGTCTGTGGTGTATCTATAATTCATATGAATTAGTTTTTCGCTCACAACAACTAGACAGCGTGGTTTCTTAGAACATTTAGTATAAAGAGAAGGTATTCTTCTGCAAATATTATCAGTCACTCGCCATGTATACACTGTATCTGCTTCAGGTCAGTAACACAGACCGCAGTTGTGTGCTGAGGTATTCTGTAAAACATACCCGTTTGTGGGGTGTGTAAAACAAGCTTTTCCTCGGAAGAATAAATCACGAGGCAATCTAAGCAAGCGGCGGCAGGTTTGTTGTGAAGCTCGCGGGGAAACGAGGATATAATGTAAGACTGAATATCATCCAAGAGTGCACGGCCGCGCCGAGGTCACGGCGCTGCAGCCTTGATTTATGGGCTGGGGGACTTTGGGCTGTAGCTCCTCGGGTGCTAATGACTATTCGATCCAAATGCACTGGCGAGAGAAAAAAAAAACATCAAATGAGTCTTCCACATATTCTCTAATGTCTCTTATTACTATTGTTGACCAATCCTCTATTTTTATAACGTGTTTCTATTAGTCCCGTCTATACTTTTAGGTTTTAAGAAACGTTGGCATTAGCGCTACACGCTATTTTGTAGTCTTGAAATATTTTCAATGCTCTTACAAATATCAAAAGAATTTTAAAAATTCAGCTTGCACATGTAAACGTTAAGTATGAAGAGAATTAACACAAAAGTGATTAACGAAGGCCTGTAATATTAATTTGATTAATTTGATTGTATCACGATATTTATATAATTTTACCAAAATTGATGCGTGTCATGTTTTCAGAATTTGTGATACAATTTTGACTTTAATTTTTCTGACGCTTTTGTAAAGGCAAGAATGCAAAAATAATTATTAAAGCAAGTAAACACGGAAATAATTGTTACGGTCAGAGCTCACATTTAACATTGCTTGTGCAAGCGGGGCCAGCGGTGTTTACAGAAAGCGTTATTGTTCGCTTGTTATTGTCAAACGTGTTCAGATATAAACCAACATTTCCTCTATTTCCACAAGCGAATATACTTAGATTATTGGAAATAATTTCCATAAATATGACAGAACTATTAGAAATGTGATATTTATTGTGCGATAAGAACAGTAATCTAAAGACTGTTTAAAAATACGTTTTGTAGTCTTTTAATACGAGAAAGGAGTATCATGGAAGCGAATTGTCCAAATGAACTGTCCATTAAAACAAATTACGCTCTCAGTGGTGTCGCTTGTCTGGTTAAGTTGTGCTATTTAAAGGGAAAAACAATTAATTACAGCAACTTTATTTTCATTTCATCCTGTAGGTATCTTCCTAAATAAAAGTGATCTGATCCTCTGCCATCGTGAAACCGCACCCAGCATCCGGTAAGTTCAAAAGTCTTCCTTATCGATTGCAGCTATGAGTACTTATTATCCTCTTATATATCTTAATAAAAGGATGACCCGGGCGCACGCTATCTCTCTCTCTCTTTCTTTCTCTCTCCCTCTGTCTCTTTCTCTCTCTCACTCTCTCTCACACACACACACACAGAGAGAGAGAGAGAGAGAGAGAGAGAGAGAGAGAGAGAGAGAGTTGTACGAAAGCTGAAGCGCAGTAATTCGTTTCTCGCCCCTGTCTATGTAGTGTAATTTGTCATTATAAAAGCGACGGGGGGAATCGCGCCTCTTGGAGCGATGCCTTGTGAATGTCTCTCGCTTCCTTTTTTTTTATATTCACTGTATTCAAGCACACATGCCTTCACCGTAAAAAATAGCATAATTATGGGTGAATATTTACTAACATACATCTAAATACCAAGGCTTGCCCTGACCAACTCATGCCCTATCACATTCTTTACTATTCATTAACATATAACCTCGTAGTTGGCGTCATACCAAAGGAATCCTCCACTCAGCAATTAGAAACAACAATGAAGTAAATAATTTGACACCACCCGTTTTGCTGCAAAAGGCTACATTTGTCTAAAAATGCATATAAGCGGATTTTTAAAACCCCACTCACCCACCCACGCCCTCGGCTTTTCGATTACTCTTTAAAAATCTGTTCCTATTTAGATGCCGGACGAGGGCAGAGCTCACTCCCGCTCCGCGCTGGTAACCCCAAAAGCAGCATAAAGACATATATCTTCGAGTCAGGCCGCGAACGACACTGCTCCATTTCACTGGCATTCACGGGTGTTCCACATAGCTACAATTTAAAATTCAGACGTACTGCCATTCCGTTTGTTTTCATTTTGAGCTTTCCAGCGTTGCACCCACTCGCAGTTAAATGTATTTAACTACACACACACACACGCACATACACACACATTTATATATATATGGGACATATGCAAGTAAGTGATAATTAAGTAGCGATTCACTGTGCAATTTCCCCCGCAGTGTTTACTTCTCAGGACCTAGAGAATAGGACATTACATGAAACACCTTTGGTACGGGTTTACGCTCTTCATTTGGTCAATTGTGCATGTATGTGTGCGGTTGTAGCTTAGTTCTGATTGTGTTACGTTCCCCCCACGTAGTTTGCATTCACAAGGGAGGAGTACATTAGGCGGGAGCGTTCTGTGTTTGAGACGCCGCTTCATTTGCATAATTTTTCTTGTCTGTAGTGACGCTCTGATTCAGGGGAGTTCACTGGGGTGTGTAGCCTATGTGTCGGAGAGTGAATATGTGTAAGTGCACATTACTCGTTCACGCAGGGCATATGTAAGAACAGCCCTGGTAGGTTTGAAGAGCGCGGGTATTCATATAATATGTGATATATTGCAAGAGTGAGGGCAGCAGATAATGCTTCAGCTGAGTGTCCAGAGCGCACCAGCCTGCGTTTGTAGGCTACTCAATCGTTTCTGATCTACGTCGAAAGGAGGGAAACGGGAAGAAACACAAGGATTTGAGTCTTCTTTTTACTTTACCCGTACGCTTCTGTCTCTCCTTGCTGCTTTCTCATGCCTCTTAGAGGTGCAGCTTGTGTTTTGTTGTCCCTCTCCCTCGTTTAACTTTTCTCTGGACCCCAACTTGATCGATTCCTGCCGCTGAATGAGCGAAGCTCGCGCAGTGCTGCGCGCTGCTCGTCAGAGAGGAAGAAGGTAAGCGGGCCAGGAACATAGCTCTCACAATGCTGTTAAATGGCGGAGTTTGTGATTTATGACCGCAAGACTGAAATCTCGGTTCAGGAAGAGTTCACACTCACACACATACACACACATTGTCAGGGAAGCAAGATCACCGCGCACAGCAGCAAGGGTCTTCGAACTCTGTGTCTCCAGCAACTTTTCCTATTTTCCTCTTATGCACATATAATTACGTCAGAATGCGAATTGGTGTGCTTTACCATAGGCATCTGGACTGTCCCTTTGACGAAGTTGGAACAGGACTAACCTACTAATTTCTGTGGTTTGTCGCTTTCGGTAGGATTTGTGTGTCTTGTGTCCAGGCGTATTTTACTCAACTGTGAGGCTTATGTGGATTTGCGTCGTGGTATATTGGGCAATTTGTGTATTTCTGTATTTTTCATAGTATTTTATATATTTCTGTATTATACACATTATTATTATTATTCTTATTATTCTTATTATTGTTGTTGTTGTTGTTGTTGTTGTTTAATTTTTATTGTTATTGGTAGTAGTAGCAGTGGAAGTAGTAGTAGTAGTATGCTACCCGTGTCATTATAGGACATAGAAAGCGTTAACTCTATCATTCCTGTAGACAGAACTGACGTTGAATTTTTGGCTTGCGTTGGCTGTAGTCTGTTATCCTGTTTCATTAATTCGTCTTATTTATATGCGATATGTCAGATCGCGTATTGTCTATAAAAGAAAACTTCGAAAAAGGATTTAAGTGTAAAATACAGCCATATCATAATGCCGGAATAAATGTAATCTGTACAATCTATTAAATGTATGAAATGAATTAAACAATGTATAGAGGAAATGGAGTTATAAACAGAATAATAGCTTTCAGCCCTGTCTTACCCAGGCCTACTCACGTACGTTTCCTAGCCGTATACGCTTAGCGTTTGTTAGATTTAAATTAAAAATGAATAAATTTCCTCTGCCAGTGTAAATGCTGTCTTGCATATCGGCGACTTTTTATCGCTTATATTTTTCGGTTACATTTATTCGTGAAGATTTACTAATCTTAGGGGGTACCGTTGTTCGTGTAATGGTGTAGGCATATGTGTATATTTCAGTCTGCCTCCCCTGTACGCCATCAGTTACCGTGGCTCTTGCACTGCCACTGGTCCCGGCTCGGTGACCCCCATACATCAACCGGAGCGGCATCCGCGCGACAGCAGCCATTATTATGGGTTGGCAAGGAAAAGTTCACGGCGTGGTCATGGAGACGCGCGCCCACCCGGTTTTTCAGGTTTCCTTCTGGTCCTTCATCCATCTTTGTTGTGAGCACTCGAAAGGTGGGGAATGCGGTTTGTTATGGTGTCACGGACAGCTGTGTCTAGCGCCTCACGCTAGGGTTAGCAGAAGAGGTACATTCTTTCGACTTCTGACAGGAACACACATGCACAACACTGGAATACAGCAAAAACTCCGTCATGAGAACATGTCCACATTAAGTGCTTTTACATGTAATCTTTAAAGGACAAACAGAATAGTATCTTTCGTAGGTAGACAGTTAACCTCAAAATGGCTGAACAAACAATACTACATTGGTTTCAAAACTGTCCAGCTGAACTGATAAGTCCATATGATCACTGATGATTATAAAGAACTGTGTTGGCTACTTTCCAAAGCATGCATTAGAGAGTCGTCGGCAATAAGGTGTCACTTTTTTTGAAAAATAATTTAAAAACTACAGACTTTCTTAGGTTTATGGTTTCAATTGATTATCCTTAGTTCTTGTCATAGTTTTGATAATGGATTTGGGAATTGCAGACATTTTCCTCCGACTGTAAGGGAAGGCCCCCTTAGTCTGAGTAACCTCCCTGATTCTGTATTGTTCTGTACTGTTGCAGTGGCCATAAGGTAAGTGGTGACTATCCTCAGAGAGTGTCAGCAAAGCTTTGAAAAGTAAGATGGATCGGCACTGTTTCACCCGCTCACCGACTCTCATCTCGCCCCAGGTTCACTCGAGGAGCCCATTGGCGGAGAGGCGTCACGTGACCACCGCGTGCCAATGTTATTGTACGAGGGTGTCAAGACCCTGTCAGCTTGTGAAATAAACATCGGGAAACGACGAGATGCAAAAGGCGACCTACTACGACAGCTCGGCAATTTACAGCGGCTACCCCTATCAAGACGCAAACGGCTACGGTTATGACGCCAATCAAGAGCAATATCCCCCAGTCCCTCATGTGGAAAGGGAGTATCGTCCAGCGTGCTCCTTGCAGTCCCCTGCTGGCTCCACAGTGCTACAAAAACCCGGCGAGATGACGGAGGGCTGCGAGAGAAGCACTGGGATCCAGGCCGCCCGAGCACCCGTCCACGCTGACAGCAATCAGCCGCCCGTGGCTCCACCCGATTCACCGTCGCCCAGTACCCTGACCCAAAACGTAAGCAATGGCTCGGGAGCCAAGAACCCTGGGCACGACTCTCCCACCCCGCCTGCCCGAAAGCACATCTTTCCCTGGATGAAGGAGTCGAGACAGAACACGAAGCAGAAATCCAGTAGCACCAGTTCAGGTGACCTAAACGATGTTTGCTTCGATCCATGCTAATTTATATTCTTGAACTTTTTTTTTTTTTCAAACAACAACAACAAAGCCTTTATGGGTAGACCCATGGAGAGTAATATCACAAATTGCTCCCTCTGTGTCTTAGCTGAGTTCGTAAACCGTTTTTCACTGAAAGATGAGAAATACATTTGAAGAGAGTGGCATGTTTGGTATGTTTCTCAATTATTTTTGACCGGCCTTTAAAATAATCAAGAATATATTAATGGCGCCAAATACAGTGGTCACCTTAAACTATTTTGATGTGGTGTTTCTGTATTTCAGCTTCTTCTGTGGGGTGTCACGACAGTCCACCTCTGTTTACAGTCTTCGGAGTAACGTAGTGCCGGCTTTAACACTCGTACAGGCCAAAGTCTATTGAAAGGAGTGCATATTTGGTATTCCAGAGCTACTCAAGTATTTCTTCAGATGAAAGAACAAAAGAACTTTCAGATTTGGAACACTACGAGTTTCAAACATACAGAAATGTATGGAGTGTTCTTATTTTACAGAAAGGCCAGTCTCAGACAGGTGCAGGTCAGAACCTATCGTTCTATATAAGATGCACTTCCTCTCGGGGTTTGAATAGGCCTACCTTTAATCTACGATAACATGAATAGATATCTCATTTGAATTTAACAGGTATTAGCTTTTGGTGCTTGTATACAGAGTGACATTTCAGTCGAACGCAAGATTACAGCACGGGCAACGTAACGGTGGCACTACAATTTCAGAAATGTTCCTTTACCTGGTGCGCAGTTATTTCTAATTTATACCATTTCTGCGTGACATCGACTTCTCCCAATTTGCCTTAATGGCAAATTCCATGCGAACTCGCTATAGTTGTTTTTGTTGTTTTCTTCTATGATTTCAATTCCCGTTTGAAAATTTCAGTTTAGAGAGGTGTCTCACACTTACGGTATGTTCGGGCGGCCCCCACGGCAAGAATGCGCTGGGTTTATCACAAAATGTTTTTTGCAGATCGGCAAGATAGTTCGTGGTCATTGCGGTGTGTTGATTAAGGTAAAATGAATAGCATGTTGGGTTGTTTGCCTCTCCAAACCAGAGTAGTTTTGTTCGCTGAGTTCATTAAACGATCGCTTTTTTCTACCAAGTTTCCAAGCTCAATGTTTTTCAAGTGGACGGTAAAGAATTGTTGTATGGTTCATGTGGATTTTGGAATCCGTTAGTGATGAATCAGTTGGTGATGTACTCCCTCCACACACACACACACACACACACACACACACACACACGGATGTGCGGACGGACGGACAAAAGGACAGATAGATAGATTGACTCATAGAGAAATATACCGTTTATTGGTGGCGGTACTTCTGTCAGTAGCCTACTATTGCTGTTGTAGTCATTCCTTAATTCATATGATCACACCTCCTCATCCGAGCGCCTTTCCCACTCTTTATTGACTGAAGTTCTCAAGTTGTCCATTTGCCTCCTGGCTTCTAGCATGATACCTTATGATATCTAGAACGCAGGAACGCTTCCAGTTAAGAGACTGTACAGAAACAAACCTAAAGTTACTGAAAACCAAAGAGCGCATAAACGCACACGCGCGAAAGGGACGGGTCCTAACAGGCAAATGTAGCTTTAATGCACAGTTACATAACGTCCTGTGTGCGTAACAGGTATCGTCTATTTAACGTAAAATACAAACAGGGAGCGAATTTCGAACATTACATTCTTCATCTGAAACAAGCGCAGCTACCTAGTCACCATATCCTTCCTTCAGCCCATTTCCTGTGTAGACTTGCACTGATTTCTCTCTCTCTCTCTCTCTCTCTCTCTCTCTTTCTCTCGGATAAGCACTGTAACTGCATTAATACAATCCTAACCTGAATCCTAGCCTGTCCTCAGCGCTTTAATATGTACTGATCATATGGTCGATACTTTATCAAGTCCACCTCATCAGTCATCTCGAATTTTTTTTTTTATAAATGTAATTGATGTTTTTTCAATTATTTTGCTTGAATAAGTAGGCTATATGTGTGACAACAAGTAAAAGTTGTTTACTTTTTATTTGAACAGCTCCATGATTTCGACACCGTTGTTTAATTTAATAGACAATTGTTTCCTCTGTTCATTTACAGTGGAGAGCTGCCCTGGAGACAAGAGCCCGCCCGGGTCTTCCGCCTCCAAGCGCGCCCGAACCGCATACACCAGCGCACAGCTTGTGGAGCTGGAGAAGGAATTCCATTTCAATCGTTATCTTTGTCGCCCGCGACGTGTGGAAATGGCTAACTTACTGAATCTGACGGAGCGACAAATTAAGATATGGTTTCAGAATCGTAGGATGAAGTACAAAAAGGACCAAAAGGGTCTCGGGATGATGCCGTCACCGGGGGGACAGTCCCCTCGTAGTCCCCTCGCGCCTTCTTCCGGTGGTGGAGGTGGAGCGGGTGGATATCTGAGTTCCATGCATTCTATGGTCAACAGTGTGCCCTACGAGTCCCCATCCCCAACCTCTTACAGCAAACCTCATTCTAATGCATACAGTCTCGCCACGTCATATCCGCCTCTCAACAGCTCCCTGAACAATTGCCTGCCTCCTCAGAAGCGGTATCCGGGGGCCGGCTCCGCCACGCCTGAGTATGCTACGCACCATCTCCAAGGCAACAATAACTACGGGACGCAAATGCAGGGCAGCCCTGTATATGTTGGTGGCGGTGGAAGCTACCTCGACTCCATGGGTAATAATGGATCATCAGTGTTTGGACTGACACATCTCCCTCATCCGCAGACTGACAACATGGACTACAACGGCTCAATCACAATGGGCAATAGTCATCGTCACAGTTCGTGCGACTCGACCCCCTGCACATACACAGACCTTACGACGCATTACTCTCAGGGAAGAATCCAGGAAGCACCCAAACTGACTCATCTGTAATGAGGACTAAAGTCCTCTATCACTCGCGTACAGTTGCTCACCTTAGAACTTCCCCTCTTTTCTTCTTCGTCCCCTTTCTCTTCATCCCTGGCCACTTTTATAGTTTGGTTCTTATAGTTTTCATGTGTTCTAGTGTAGGCTAATCATTTTCTTGTTATTTAAGCTTTTTTCTTTGTTCAGTTCTGCCTGTAGCGTTGTCGTTCCGTGGCCTTGAAAAGGCCCTTCGGGACATTATGCCAGAGCACATGTATGCATATTTAGTCTGCTCTAACACTTTTAAAAGAAGAAAAATCAAACAGGGTAAAAACGAACACCGTTTCTTGATTATCTTTTATAGGATTATCTTATCAATGTGAATTTATTCATTGTTTATTTATCTACGTCGCTGCATTTTGTTGCACTATAGGAAGGATATTTTGAACACGAGCTGAGCTTCTTTTTTAACCGTCTCGTGGCTTGACCCTGTGTGCCACGAGACTTTCAAATGTATTTATTTAGCCGATGGACTATGGAATACTAGTGTTACTGTACCCACTCCTTGTAATAAGTGGGGAGAAGGCGAAGTGGATGTGGGTATTGTCCCATCCATACACGTACAGAGGCACCATGACTGTGTGCTGCATAGGCTACTTAATTTTTCTCTGTCCTCGCGGAGATCAGTCATGTGTTTTGCGAATGTTAGTGACTATCATGCAATAAGAAGTGAGAGATATACATGAGTCAGATTGGTCATGTTGAATTTTAATTCTTTATAAATTATTTCAAAATGTCATACATTCCATGCTGCTCCACTT
Source organism: Chanos chanos (assembly GCF_902362185.1). NCBI lineage: Eukaryota > Metazoa > Chordata > Actinopteri > Gonorynchiformes > Chanidae > Chanos > Chanos chanos. Next base: position 23,939,036 of record NC_044506.1, read on the forward strand.
TGAGAAAATAAATAAAACAATCTAAAGTATTTCTGTAAGCACATCAGACTGCTCTTGTAGCATGGTCAAGCAACAACAATAACAACAGTAACAACAACAACAACAACTACAACAGCAACAACAATAATGATAATAAAAAAAAATAATAATAATAATAATAATAATACACGAAAAACAGCAGCAGTAACTTTAACTCTTAACGTCTAACTCTTTACACAAGAAAATGCTAAAAGAAAAATCCATGAATTTAAATTTTATAAATGCTCAGATATATATTGACTTACATATAATTTAAAGTTATGTTTGGATATTATGTCATCATCTACCTTCGACTATTTTTTAATTGCTAAACAAATAATAAACGTTTAATTTTTCGGGGTCCAATACATGCGGTTTTGCTGTACCCTGCTCCTCTCTTGCCGCGCCAGCTAGGCCTCGAGCCTCCTTACCTTGTAAGGCCATCCATTATCCTGACAGCTTTCCGGAGCCTCGAGCTGCCCCTGTAAGAAAGAAGGCATTTCAAATGAATAATCGTTAAAATTACAGGATGATACATTCAAATGCGCTATTTGAGTAGCAAATATTTTTAAAATAGTTCTCAGTCCCAATGCGGTTGAACATTCTAAGGAAACGTAGAACATAAAATAATACAAAAATATACGTCAGGATCGTGAGGATTAACGAAGGGATGATAAATATTCACTTACAGTGATACATTCAGATAATCTGCAAAAAATAAAGCGTCTACATTCTCTTAATTTTAACGACCAAGTAGGAACCATGAAAACAACTCTGTTACTGTTACCTCTGATTTTTAAAAAAAACGACAAAAGGCGTTTGCTTGCGTTTCTTCGGCACTTTTTTCCTTATTTACTGTTATATAATTTAATATTGTATTATTTTCTAATGCTGTAAAAATACAAATTCCGACTTGGCAGCCATGAACTCGAAATATAAATTTTGTATGTGTTGTATTATAAAAAGCCTTTGCATAAAGATTAATTCCAATCCCTCGGGATTTAACCTAGTTTCAATTTAAAGTTATTTTTGTGTAAGTCCTAAATAAGTGTATGTATAATTCTCTTTTCCCAAGCATACAACACAATATCAATGAGTATTCCACGCCCTTGGTTCCGTGCCCGACATATGGTTATTAGGAGAAGTGAGAACAATTGATTCTTCTGCTGTGCCGGCGAATGCGAGCACAGAGACGGACAGGAAACACATTCTTTTTGACAAAATTAAATTTAAATATTTTTAAAGCGGCCTTTTGATGGGAAAATTTTGGTTCACTGTTTTCCGTCATGTATATGTGACTGAATGCGGCCTGTGGGAAAATGCTTTACCTTTCTATGAATGCGAGTGGGGATGGATGCCGCCACCCACTCAAACGCTCTGAAGCACAAAAGCGAACGCGTTATTTTCACATTTTTCATCTATTTCGTGTCTGGGGCCCTGTCTTTTAAGCAGCTCACCTCTCGACAAACGAATAGACGCACCAGATGTTTAGTTAAACGATAACGTCGATGCTCAAGATTACAGAACGAAGTGAAAGAGAAAGGAAGCCGCAAAGCGATGATATACTCACCGATGGCGCATTACAGCTTTTATAAACTGTCATCTGGTATCACAGAATAGAAAAGAAGTGCTCTTTAAGTCTATGTGCGTGTTGAAGTAGGGTGAAACAGAAGCCTGCGTTCCTAATGGAAGCCTCTCTGCTTCTCTTCCTGGTTGTATTTGATCTCGCGCAGAGTTAGAAGGTTTAAATGTGGTGTGGGGGCACCAGGCTGTCAGACCTTTTGGCGAGTAAGATTGATCGCGCGCAGGCTTCTAGGACTCTTTGTTTGGTGTATAAGCAGTAAAGCTGTAAGAGGCCACGCGTTCTTTTCCTCAATGCTGTTAAAATATTCCATGTTCTCAGGTCATGAAAAAATATTCCAAATATGGGTCCGCACGGTAAACAGAACGGATCTTTATTATGCAAAAGCTTCAATATCGAGTCGCAGCATGAAAACGGCTGTGATTTCATAACAACCTCGGTTTTTATCAAATTCAAATAAACTTTAATTAGACAGTAAATACAACTGAAAATGGTACTGTACATCTCCAAAAATACGTAAATACGTCTGTGAGGACGCACTGTTTTTGGTCGTCTGTGCTCTTGATGTGTCATAACCCACACTTATCAAAAGATATTGTTTAAATTAGTAGAGCTTTCACCAAGTTGACCAGTAGTCACATTTATCTGTCCACAACTAGGTCAGTAAAGACAAAGAAAACTGTGAAAATACGGTGAAGGAAATAACTGTTTCCCTCTGATGCGGCATGATTAAAATAAAACTGGACGTAAATCAAAACACGTTCACAATTTGCTTTAATACGTCAGAGTAGATGGACTACTTTCTCTCTGTTTCTGTGTGTGCAGACAGAGAGAGAGAGCGAGAGAGAGAGAGAGAGTGCTGTGTAGGGGCTGTGATTGTGATCTCTGTATCTATGTTCAAAATGTGATTTACATTTTATTCTGTTTTAATAATAGACCACCACTCCGTGAACGAGAGTCAGTGTACATTTGTGTGTCAGGATTCAATCAATTCCATGTCTTTCAGGGCATTACTTTTGTGTTTGATTGGTGGGTGACACATGCTGGCATGAATATATGTATAGTGTAAATGAAGAGGCTCGCTACATGAATCAACATGGGTGCTCCTATACGCGAGCGTGTGTGTTTGACTGTCTGTACGTTCAAGGATGTAGGCATAAGCTAAATATGTTAAGTGTAACAAGAGCCAGGCTGCATTGTGGGAGTTGTGTTCTGTCAGAGTTCGGGAGATGAATGGCTGACTCCTCTAATCGGAGCAGGCGTAGCGTGGACGGTTTGGGTTGATGTGCGGGACTGCAGGTTGCTCTCCTGACATTCTTTCTGAAACAATACATGAAGAGTGTGCACGAGCCTGTGCAACCACTGAGGCAGCGAGCAGAAGGACGCATTTGCCTAACACCCCCAAAACGAGATGATACGGCCATTGTGCGAAGGAAACGGTGTCTCGTGATGCAGGCTTGAGGGTAAACTTATCGAAAAACTCCACAACTGGTGTAAATAAAAACAATTCCTTTCCACTGGGTAAGGCGTTACTCACAGGAATTTCTTTGGATCGATCACGTAGACAGTGGCTTCTTTTGATTAAACCCCAAATTGTCATTGGGCAGAAGTAATCATGTGACAGGCTTTTCGGTCCAGTTTCAACCATGTCTCCGTGAATTCAATAGTTTAATACTAGCACGGTCCCCACACGGCCATAATCAGTGAATCACAAAATAAAAGTACTAATTTTAATTTTTATCGTCTTTATTATCTGTTGATAGAGGGCGTATCGTTTGTTAAATCACAGAGACATTCTAGGCAAACTTTTCCTTCCTCGTGCTCCTGGGGCGCGCGAGAGAATAGGGAAGCCATGAATTACGAGTTCGTGCGCGAGACGGGTTTCATCAATAGTCGGCCGTCGCTCGCGGAGTGCCTGACGTCTTTTCCCCCTGTCGGCGACTCATTTCAGAGCTCATCAATCAAGGGCTCGACGCTTGCGCACCCACATCCACTCATCCCGCCTCCCTTCGAGCACACCATCCCGAGCTTGAGTCCAGGGAGCCAGCCGCGCCATGGACGACCTCGCAATAGCCCGGACGGCGGTAGTCCATTGCCTGCCGCCTCGCTGCCCCCGGAGTACCCTTGGATGCGCGAAAAGAAGGCCTCTAAGAAAAACCACCTGCCCACACCCACAGTTACAACTGCTACAACAGTCACTGGACCAGTGTGCTTCTCCCCAAAGGGTGAGTGGCGGATAGATAGAAAAGAGATGAGAGATTTAAATCCGAGAGATATTGACGGGACTGATCATTTTGGCGATAAACTTGTATTATCCTTATCTTATAAGCTCTGTGAAACAGGTCGACACCTCAAGCCTTTTATCCCTTGAGTAACCTCTTTCTTACGTGTAAAAGTTATATAATGAGAGGTGATTTATTTGATTTCCTTGTAGAGCTAGCGTGCGCGCGCCCTGGTGCCAAGGCTTTTTGATATCTGACATTAATGAAGAATGATAGATTACTGTTGCTCCGCGCAGGGCAGCTGTGCATTCATTAGACCTGCAGCACAGGGTGAATGGGAGCAAAAACCGCTCAGTCCAGTACCGATATTTACAGGCAACAACGGCTCTGTCGAACCTCTGATATCAAATTAAAGTTATACACTTGCAGTCTTAAAGTACCATACGATGGATAAATACACGATGTAATGCACATTGGTGGCATTGTGTGCTGCACATGCAGCCATTTTGAGGAGTTCATGAGGTGAAAGTGTTATGCATTCATTGTGGTTTGGCAAAAGTGAGTGAGCAGCAACTGCGTATGTTTGTACATATTCTTGTGACCTCGCTGATTTTATTCCTAGGCTCCCCGGAGCTTCCCGAGGGCGGATTGGCCGGAGGAGGAGGCTCGCGCCGCTTGAGGACCGCGTATACCAACACGCAGCTTTTGGAGCTGGAAAAGGAGTTTCATTTCAACAAGTACTTGTGCCGACCCCGACGTGTTGAGATTGCTGCATTACTGGATCTCACCGAGCGCCAGGTCAAAGTCTGGTTCCAGAACCGCCGCATGAAGCACAAACGGCAGACTCAAACCAAAGAGAACCATCACAGAGGGGAAAAAGGTTCGACCGCGGGGGAGGACGGTGGTAATCAGAGCGAAGAGGAAACATCCATGTTTCAGTCTAGCCATGGCAGCGTTTCTGCGGCCCTGCTAGGGAGAGAGACATTCTCTTTACAGGCGAATATCTCCTCCACCTCTTCTCAGCAGTTCCACAGTGGAGACGACTCTCAAAGCTTCGACATTTCACCTCACAGCACCAGTGAAAGGAATGTAGGACATGATTCCGACCCCTCACCCCCTGTTCCCGGTTGCGGGTCGACAATAGGCCCATGCTTGCCCTCCGTAAATCGGAACAATGGTAGTCCCTCGCAAACTGTGGATATTTCTGTGCGGGACCTCCATAGCTTCACAGCGGATTCGTGTCTGCATCTGTCCGATGCTACTTCGCCAAGCATGTCCGAGTCGCTAACAAGTCCTGCGGATCTGTCCACGGACAGCTTTTATTTCCTCACGGAGACCCTTAGCACAATCGATTTGCAGCACCTAAACTATTAGAGCCCAAACGAGATCGATATGCAAGACGACGCAGAATTCAAACGTTAGTTTTATTTTATATTCTGCGCGCATTTCGTTGATTCATAAGTAGGCTACATACATAGCAAAGGATCAGGTAAGGTGAGATTTCATGAACAATGTGTACATATTCCTGTGAATAATATACAAAGTGATAGATTATAATTCAAATGCATTATAATGAGTGAATAACAAGGAGAG
>NC_044506.1:23949450-23954450 GCF_902362185.1 Chanos chanos
TAATTTTCCATGCTTTCAGAGAAGCTGGGTGTAACCTGACCCGGCGTATAGCCTACCTCATGTACGAAAGGCTGATTGTGCAATATTCACTGAGTGTGTGTGCGTGTGTGTGTGTGTGTGAGTTTGTGCGCGCGCGCGCGCAAGCGTGTGTCTGTGTGTCTGTGTGCGTGTTTGATGCATGGTACAGAGGTTCTTAGTAACACTGAAACAGAGTTCAGCTCGTTTCGGGTCGTAATTCTAAAATTAAAACAGCTAGTTCGTCTGCAGGATTCCGACTGAGTGTCCGATGAACTGCGTTTGTGGAGTTCAGGGTGACCATATGGATGAAGGCTACTCTGTGTGAGTTTGCACGAGACGCAGCTCCGTAGCTTACTGGTCGCGCTGAGTTTTATCAGTCGAGTGTACTGACCATATATCCAAATTTGCCCGCATTTAATCACTTGTTGAAAAACATGTTAAGTCCTGAATCAAGAATACGGGTCGAATCTGTCTATTAAATACACTTTTATCCATATTAAACCGTGTTATGGATTGTTATTTGTTTGTTGTTGTTGTTTGATTGTTTTGTTTTGTTTTGTTTTGTTTGTTTTAAATGCGACGATACCTTCAGCCTCTTCCTGCATTCCACACTACTCTCACCCTCAAAAATCTTATCTTGTATTTTTTTTGTCATCTGAATTTGTTCTAAAACGGTATGTTCCTAATGCAAATGGACAAAATGCAAAACATCACATGAGTTACTGGCCAAGAAAGTCGTGTGTGTCGTCACTGGAACATGTTTCTCGGTTGTCTCTGCTTTGGCTTAAGACAAATCTTGAACCATAGATATGGCACGAGTTTGTAATCTGCGCTGCATGCAGGATGCACTGTGCGCATCGATGCAGTGTACATGTCGAGTGGACGTTACTCCGTTATGGGTCAATGCTGTAGGCCATATAGCCAAAGGCATTTGACATGTTTGAGGACTGGTTTCAGTCTGTTGACAAAGTGCGGAGGTGTCTTTAGTTCACACATTTATTTTTCGCTATTAATCTATGCTCCTGGGTCTTTTAAAGACACACCCTTTGGTTATGACAAATTGATAAACAAACTCATATTAATTACTGAATGCTGGTCCTCAAGGCCTTGATTTCAAGATATTTTAAATCATCGTCCCGTGCACTGTTCAATGCATTTATGCCCTTGTCAATATGGTTATCGTCAAGGGAAGCGCCATCTCTAACTGAGTCCGCGCGTTCTCCTGTCTCAGAGGACAAAGCAGTGTTGGCACATTATAGGCATGTTTACCCCCGAGAGTGATATTCACGATGTTCTCGCCGTCAATTTGCGATGACAGCCTCATCGAGCTCTAAGTTTACGTAACAAAAGAAAAGACAATCTAGATGACATCGATTAAACCATCTTGATAATAGACAAGGATGAGCCTGATCCCATCAGTGTCAGAGACGCGTACTGTGAACTCTGGAAGCCATGTTAGTGTTGGAGGGGCCATGTTAGTGTTGGAGGGGCCTACATGAAGTGAAAGACGGATTCAACCAATTATTATTACAAATCCTGACATGCAACTGCAAAGAATCGAAATGGCTGTGCCCATTTTACAAAATGACAACAACTGAATCCTTTAGTTGCTTTCTATTTACTGAAACCGATTTAACGTTCCACTTAACGACACCGGGTTACCAGTGCATGTGTAACAAAGGAGACCTTGCTTCGATCTCGTACTTTGTACTATTCTGTGTAAAGAAAAAACGCTAAACTCAACGCTAAGGTCACACTTCAGTGTTCAGAACACGTTTAGGGCAACCAGCCCACCACTTTGGCCACCTAACATATCCTAATGTGGTTTAAGGTAAGAGAGCAGCTCTCTCTCTCTCTCTCTCTCTCTCTCTCTCTCTCACACACACACACACACATACACTTTGAAAAAAATCTTGTAAATGTCCTTTGACTTTGTCTTGTAAAATGGTTAATATATGTAATGCATCTTTACGTCGAAAATGAACTTTAAAAATTATATATGTGTGTGTGTGTGTGTGTGTGTGTGTGTGTACAGAACGTGAATCCTTATAGAGTGCGCTTACCATCGTTTTCCTTGTTTGCCGAAACTCTGTGCCTGTGCATATCAGAAATGTTTTGATTCCTTAGGAGCAGTGAGCGCGCCATGTCTCGAATAAAAGGCGGGCAAACGGTGAAATAGAGCCTTGATTGATGATCATTGTTCACCTTTACCTTGAATCCACCTGTGAAAGCAAGCAGTGAACGAGCCCACGCGGAACCTTGATGTTTCCAGAGCTCTGTAAGTGTTGCTGTCTGCTTTTATCTGTTTTCATAATACTTCTTATATAAGCGAATGAAAGAAGTGTCTTACTTTTTGACAATGTAGACGGTCGTTTAACACTTTGAATTGTTCTTTTCGCCTACTTGAAATTTACTGTGAAATAGCTGTTAGACAGCGCTTTGAAAGACTAATGAGCGCGGGCATTAAGTAAATTAATAAAATTCACTAGGATCAATCCACCGTAATCTTTGGCCCTCTCGTCACGGAAAATGACCTGAAAAGTGTCTAAACAATACGGAATTGGAAGCGTTCTCATGGCCACGTGCTTTGCTACACCCCTGTCCAAATGTTATGTCCATGGTTTTGTATTATGTGTTACATCCAAAGAAAAGCACACCGCAAGTATATTATAATAAAATACATTATAAAATACATTACATTTTGTTAATTTAGATTTTTTTCAACGTCATTGCCAATGCTACTATAACAAATGGGCATCTTTCTGTGATATAGGATGGCTTAGACAGCAGCACAGTCATGGTTCGGTTTATTTCATTTAAAGAAATAGAAAAAAATAGCCCCTGAATGTTTAGTGGCGCGGTGAAGTAGTTAAGAAAAATTTTTTATACAGGGAACACTATGCATTTTTCTGGTGAAATACATTAGTTAAATCATTGTTGGAGATTTGGTCTTAATACCGCTGTCTCCACAGTTTAATCTCTGGCTCGCAAAGTGCTCGTGCCGGCGAAATCATGAATACGATTACTCCTCTAGACCGATTAAGAACGTCAATAAAAAGAGCGCGCATTAATTACACGTGTAATTTCAAAATACACAACGTCTACATTTGAGATATTGTATATCACTAGCAAGTTGTATTTATAATTGTGTGGTGAAGTGTGCACACAGTCTAAATGAATAACTGAAGAGATACCTGTCAGGTATATAATTGTCTTTTATCAGCTCAGAAATACATTTATATGACCGCTGAATGAAATTTCTCTTCAATAAAACACCAACAAAAACGCTTAGAAGAAGAATGTATCATCAGAGGTAATATTTCAATTAGTTGTACGTTTACATTCAAAATATTATATTTAAGTTCATAAAGAACCATTTAAAATCAAATGTAAATGTAAAAAATCTAAAATATAGCAAATTTATACAGCAATGGTGTGTAATTGTCCTTTATTTGTACTCTTCAGTAAAATGGTAGTAGTAGTAGTAGTAGTAGTAGTAGTAGTAGTAAAACAACAACAACAACAACAATAATAATAATAATAGTAATAACAACAGCAACAGCAATAATTATAAGAATGATAATAATATATAAAAAATAATAATAACAAAACAACAGCAACAACAATAATAATAATCAAGCTCTACTGTTACCAGAACATCAAACCAGTACAACATAAAATAATCATAACAATAATATTATCAGTTGTTGCACACAGTTATTGTTGATACAACAATGTAATGTATTGTCATTTTGATTACTATTATTATATAAAATAACGAAACTTTACTCGACTCTTTAATTTTACTTGTTTATTTATAAATGCAATTGATACCTTCTGACCTGCTAAGTCCTCTCGCTGCATTTTTGCATTTCTGGGGCATCTGAATCAATTTATCCTTAGCTGTTTTGGCTTTCAGTAGTGACTGAATGTTTCACTAGCAGTCAGAGAGCGCGAAGATGCGTTTCTACTAGAAACAGACCTGACTTGCGACCAAAAAAAACAAACAAACAAAAAAAAACCCCGCGGGGTCATCGTAAGGCCACTATTCCCCTACTTTGTTGTCACAGAAGCCGAGACCAACATAATAATAAAAAAAATCACTATACAAATGGGTGGGACAACGTGTCGAATATTTAATATTTGTATTCAATAGACGTGTATTTGCTATTTATTGTAAAAAAAAAACTTGTCTGAGAAGTGCATATTACTGGACGGAGACGAAAAAATTACTTCTCATGATATGTCAAGTTGTCTTGAGATGCAAGTGCTCCATTAGGCTCGTGCATGTAAATACAGACTGATGACAAATGTCTGATGTAAACTATTATGGGCTGCGAAGACAAAGCACAGACATTTTAAGCTAGTGACCGCAGAAGAGAATAGAGAAAATAATTATATTGCTTTTCTGAAAGTGAATAACGTGGGCGACTGTGCCAAAGCTGAAACATTCAAAGTACAAGTTTTAAACGGAGAATTCGCGGTGGCTGATAAGCAAACACAATTGTGTTTTGCGACGCAGTGAGAGTGTGTTTTTTTTCTGTCTAACTGCTGGTCAGTTACTTATTATTGTCAAACACTAAGTTGCTTCTACTAATACCATCTTACAGTAGGAGATAAAAATAAGAATTTGACCGAGCAGGATCTGGCATAAAACATCAGACTGGCATAAAACATTAGACTGGCATAAAACATTAGACTGGTATACAACACTAGACTGGCATAAAACATTAGACTGGCATAAAACACTAGACTGGCATAAAACATTAGACTGTTATAAAACATTAGACTGGCATAAAACATTAGACTGGTATAAAACATTAGACTGGCATAAAACATTAGACTGGCATAAAACATTAGACTGGTATAAAACACTAGACTGGCATAAAACATTAGACTGGCATAAAACATTAGACTGGCATAAAACACTAGACTGGCATAAAACATTAGACTGGTATAAAACACTAGACTGGTATAAAACA
>NC_044506.1:23956950-23971950 GCF_902362185.1 Chanos chanos
ACATCGTAGTGCTAGTGATCAGACTGGACAGCCTGCTCTGACGGTAAATGGAAATGATAAATGGAAATAAAATGGGCATCAGCTCATTTCAACATGTCATCTGATCATGTAACATGTTGCCACTGATGAGGTGGTAGTTCATGTGCGTTTATCTGTGACTCCATCATAATGGGCCCCATTCACCAATATCTTCTTCTTAAGTGTTTTTCTTAAATTTGTTCCTGGGAAAGGTCCTAAGAAAAAGTCTATGTCAGACTCAGGACATGTTCTTAAACTGCAGAATTGTTGGCATCTTTGTTGTTATAATGATGAATCCCATTGTCATCGTAAATTGAAAGCGTGTGCCAGTTGTTCCTAATTAGCAAAGGTAAACGCCCCACCCATGCCCATAAAAGGGCATGAGACTGCAGGGCTGTGTGCACACACAGAAGTCTATGGAAGCCCGTTCCGGCCACATTTAAAAAAGAGAAATTTTGCTTAATTGTGACTTTATTTCTCAAATTCCATCTTTATTTCTCACAATTACAACTTTATTTATTGGAATTCTGACTTTATTTCTCACAATGCTGACTTTTTTCTTGCAAATTCGACTATTTTTCCCTCGCAATTCTGACTTTATTTCTGGTAATTCTGAGTTCTTTTCTAACAACCAACAGGTAGCTTGAGCCATCACTTCTGTTCCTCCTTTAATGGTTCAATGCAATGTGTAGCAGACAGGAGAGAAGGCTTCAATGGTTCCTCTGCTCTATCCAGGTATTGTAATATTTATCCATATGTATAAAAGTAAAACTGACTGATTCTCACACACCTGCTTTACAGCCTGTCTGGTTTCAGATGGGATAACCCAGAAGCTGTGTATGTAAAACTACTGCTCACTTATCACAGTCTCCATCAACTGTCATATTCTCATATTGCTCTTTTTGTTCATTGTACAAAAGTATCAATAAATATGTGCTACATGAAAATAATGAAAATAATGATTAAAAATATTATAAATGATAAAAATATTATATAATTTAAATCCCATAATATTATACAACTCTAAAATTGAAGAGAACACAATAAACAATTATTTTGCGCAAACATGTCAGCACTCAAATGTGCGTAAGTGTGCTCTCGAGTGTGTGTCGATTCTGTTCTTACCTAAGAATCCATATAAGAAAACATCGGTGAATGTCAGAAAACTGCATAAGTGGGTTTTAAGTACAAATGAGGCCTAGTGTTTTTTTTTCTGTGAACTTCTCCATGGACTGACCTCAGTGAGGTAGCCGGCTCGTGCCCTGGGTATTTGCAGTAACCTGGTTCAGAGACGTTTGTCTGTTTTGTCTCACATAATGAGCAAGGACTCCCACAACTACATATTTTATACCACAGTTTTTTGTAGCTGACGCCATTTTGTCCTCAGACATCCATGTAGACATCACTTTCGACTCTCCTCCTCAGTAAAGCATCAGCACGCTGAGCAGTCTCTGTAAATGAAGCTGTGTGTGTGAACGTGTCTTCACAATCAGCCTTCTCTCAAACGCCCCACTCTCTCCTCTCTTCAGTGGGGCTCACACATGACCTTAGCAATGATGAACTGTTTCATTACCTCAGGTCATACCTGTCATAGACTGTACACCTTCACAGCAATTCTGCTCTACTGTTCAAAAAGGTGTGTCGTTCAGCTGAAGGGTTTCGCTCCATCCTCTGAAATCTCCCTAAAGTTACCTCATGCTGTCCTACATTTGATTGGGAATACTTTTCAGTCTTTTTTCCTATGAGAGTGTAAACATGCGAGCACTCCTAGTGGCCAAGTGGGACAGAGATGAACGGAAAAGGGGGGTGGGGGGGGGGATCACAATGCTCTTTTCTGTCCTATTCTCCAGTTCCCTACATTGCCTCTGTTCAGAGTGACGAAGGACAGTCTGACTCTAGTTTCAGTCGCCCAAAGTGAGAACAGGTACAGCAAATAAAAAGCACTAGTTTAACTTGAGACGAACAAAAGGGAAAGAAAGACAGGAAGCGTAAGATCAAGCTAGTGAACAGGAGAGAGAGAGAGAGAGAGAGAGAGAGAGAAAGAGAGGAAGTGTGGGAGGAAAAAAAAGAAGTGAGAGAGTGCTTCATCCATCACGCTGTCTTGACCTCATAGTGACCCATCCCTGGCAGCTGATGAGTCTCCCACCCAAACTCACCCCTCTGTGTGAGGAGATCGGGTAACCCAGGGTGACGGGGAGAGCTTGAGCGAGCTGTCTCGACACCATCCATCAATACCTCCCCAAATTCTTCACTTTAACATAACAAATGTGCGTACCGTCACCTGACTGGAACGGGCAAAGCCTCTACACACACACTCACACACACTCACACACACACACACACACGCGCACGCACACACACACGCACACACACACACACACACACACACACACATACAGTCACATACACATACACACACACACACACACACACACACACACACACACGCGCACGCACACACACACGCACACACACACACACACACACATACACACACACATACAGTCACATACACATACACACACACACACACACACACATACACACACACACACACACACACACACTCACACACACACACACACACACACACACACACACTCACACACACTCACACACACACACACACGCGCGCGCACACACACACGCACACACACACACACACACACACATACAGTCACATACACATACACACACACACACACACACACACACACACACACTCACACACGCGCGCACACACACACACACACACACGCGCGCGCACGCACACGCGGACACACACACACACACACACACACACACTCACACACACACACACACATATACACACTCACACACACACACACACACACACGCACACACACACACACACACTCACACACACGCACGCGCACGCACACACACACACACACACACACACACACACACATATACACACATGCACACACACACACACACACATACACACACACACACACACACACACACACACATACACACACAAGTACTGATCAGCAAAATATTGCTTTGGAAGGCACAAAAAACACCAGCTAACTGCAAAATTGTAAATTCCCTAACACAACTAAAAAATAAACTCAGTTACGTAAATAACCAAGCACTAAACTGAACTAAACTAAATTAGCACAAACTCTAAGTCTGCTTTGGTTTGCAGCTGTTTCAGTATTCAGTATTTTCAGTATTTTTAAATTAATACAAAATACACAAGTCCCAGTTTGTCAGTGTCATTCTTCAGACCATGCTACATTAGAGTTTCATTACATTACAGTAATCCAATACAAATATAATCCAGAACAAATATAATCCAATACAAACATCATCCAATACAAATATCATTCAATACAAACATCATCCAATACAAATATAATCCAATACAAATACCACCCCATACAAATATAATCCCATACAACTATCATCCAATACAAATATAATCCAATACAAATACCCATATAAATTCAACAGCAACACACACAAAGGTTTGAGCAGTTTCTCACCATTCTGTGTCAAAACTTTATTGTGCTGAATGACCAGTCTGCCTTAAAGCAATAGACAATGCCTGTAACAGTGATGACAGTTGGTTATGTGCTGAACAACATGGTAACAGGAGTGTTCTTCAAGTTAAGTCCTTCTCAATTTTCACAAGTCCACAAACTTTTGGTTCAACAATCAGCCTCCCTCCTAATAGGGTAGTGATACCTGGGGCCACAAATGAGGGTCACACACACACAGACACACACACACGCGCGCGCGCACACACACACATAAACACACACAGAAACAGACCGCTCCCACAAACTTTACACCATAACCAAACACATGATGAAATATGAAGTTTACACTATGACACATGATATGTCATGAGCACGTAACACACCTTTGGCTATCAATTCTGATTTGTCATAAAGATCATTCAGTAACAACTAAAGACAAACATGATAATAACTGTGTGAGAGTGGGAGAACAGTGAGAAAAGAAAGTCAGAGAACTGAGTTGATCATAAAGGTCTAATAATGTATCAATCATCACTTAATTGCTTGGAACTGATTTGGTTTTGAAACATCTGACCACACAGAACAGACTGTCTTTAGCTGTGTTGCCAAAATGTAGCTGTAAAGATTGGGTTTTGTTGTCAAAGTCAAAGTCAAATTTATTTATAGAGCACATTTAAACACAACAATAGTTGACCAAAGTGCTGTACAATCAAAAATGCAAAATCATTCTAAAACACAGAGACCAGTTAAAAACTGGTTGGTTCATGTAGCTGTAAAGATTGCGTTCAGCTGTGTTGGTTCATGTAGCTGTAAAGATTGCGTTCAGCTGTGTTGGTTCATGTAGCTGTAAAGATTGCATTCAGCTGTGTTGGTTCATGTAGCTGTAAAGATTGCGTTCAGCTGTGTTGGTTCATGTAGCTGTAAAGATTGCGTTCAGCTGTGTTGGTTCATGTAGCTGTAAAGATTGCGTTCAGCTGTGTTGGTTCATGTAGCTGTAAAGATTGTGTTCAGCTGTGTTGGTTCATGTAGCTGTAAAGATTGCGTTCAGCTGTGTTGGTTCATGTAACTACAGAGTTTGCTCAGCAGCGCTGTTATCAGTCGCACTTCATCTGATCTCCAAACCTCTTCATTTACGTAGGCTGTGCAAACATGCAAACATTGGGTCCTCCACATATTCTGCATTGTCACTGATGTGGATCAGAAATGAATGTATGTATTGTGATTACACTGTTATTATCCAGAAGCTGAGAAATAAAAAGTTATATGAAAATAAGGTCAAATTGCTCTCTAAGTTGTAAAGGCTCGTCAAATTCATATGAGTAAAAACAAGATTAAATAGTTATGAATGCAAACCCTTCCATCTCCATAGTAGAGTAGAGTAGAGTTTCTGTATACATATTGTCCTGCCACTCGCGTGAAAAATCTGTCGATGGCAATCTGTCTGTTTTCCTGTCCTCTGAACACACCATCCAGACGCAGTCGCCTCCCCGCCAACGCTCAGTCTGAGTGTTAATGTGGCTATAGCCTGATTTGTTTCTTTGGCTTTGCCTTCCTCCGCGGTGATGAATGACAAACAGATTTCACATATACCTTTCATCGATTTTATCCCCCAGGGAAACAGAAAACCAAGATTACAGAACAGTTCCATAGGACCAAATTAAATTACAACAAAGACCCTATTAATACACATTTAATTCTGTTAGATTTTATTTAGAAGAATCTTTTAAGTTCAGGTTATCAGTTAGGTTATCATTTAAAACACGTTATTGTTTGTTTAGAAAAAAACCCCTTTGTCTCTTTCTCTCTGTATCCAGGGGCACACGGTGGTCACGGTGGTCACAGTTTGATTCCCTGCCGGGTGGCCAGGGTGCTTTTCGCTGTTTGACTCCCGGCCGGGCGGCCAGGCGGCTTCTGTGTGGAGTTTGCATGTTCTCCCCATGTCTGCATGGGTTTCCTCCAGCAGCTCTGGTTTCCTTCCACAGTCCAGAGACATGCAAGTCAGTTGCTAAATTGCCCCTAGATGTGAATGAGTGTGTGAATGTGTTTGTCTGTGTGTGCCTACCCTTCGACGGGCTGGTGATCTGTCCAGGGCATTGCCCTGCCTTTCACCCAATGAATCCTGGGATAGGCTCCAGCACCCCGCGACCCTAATTAGGATAAGCGGCTTAGATAATGAGTGAGTGAGTATCTGTATCCAACTAAAGGAATATCTGTTCCTTAGATTTTTGAGCAGAACATAGCTTACTACCTGTGTTGCAGATTTCATACTTAAAACTCTGGTTTAACTTTGTCAAAACTTCCAGCATTTTTGGAGAGGACTGTATAAGACCAAGATTTTTAAGGTTACCAGGCGGGGGATCATTGCATTAGCCAGCTCTGATCATTCAGACATACTGTATACCTCATTAAGCTTACAAAGCATTTTGTGCATTTTTTCTCTCCTGCATGCACCAAAGTTCAAATAAAAATACAATATTTAAACTAATAAAAATACCTCTAGAGAGAGAGAGGGAGTATGGTAAGTTCTCTGAGGGTGTACACCTGAGTGAGCAGACACAGCCATGTGCAGACAGACAGCAGCCATCATGCAGAGATGCCCTAAAGAAAGAGAAACCAAGAACAAAGAATCCCCAGCCTCATTTCCTCTGCAGGTGACAGCACCATTTCAACATGAAAGCTTTAGAAACAGCTCCATTTCAGCTCACCTGTCTAACCCTGGGGATGTAATCTCTCTCTCTCTCTCTCTCTCCCTCTCCCTCTCTCTCTCTTTCTCTCTCTCTCTCTTTCTCTCTCTCTCTCTGTCTCTCTCTCTTTCTCTCTCTCTCTCAGTCACTCTCTCTCTCTCTGTCTCTCTCTCTCCCTCTCTCTCTTTCTCTCTCTCCCTCTCTCTCTCTTTCTCTCTCTCTCTCTCTCTCTCTCTTTCTCTCTCTCTCTCCCTCTCTCTCTCTTTCTCTCTCTCCCTCTCTCTCTCTTTCTCTCTCTCTCTCTTTCTCTCTCTCTCTCTCTCTCTCCCTCTCTCTCCCTCTCTCTCTTTCTCTCTCTCTCTCCCTCTCTCTCTTTCTCTCTCTCCCTCTCTCTCTCTTTCTCTCTCTCTCTCTCTCTCTCCCTCTCTCTCCCTCTCTCTCTTTCTCTCTCTCTCTCCCTCTCTCTCTTTCTCTCTCTCTCTTTCTCTCTCTCTCTCTCTCTCAGTCACTCTCTCTCCCTCTCTCTCTCTTTCTCTCTCTCTCTCTCTCTCTCTCTCTCTCTCCCTCTCTCTCTCTCCACACACACACCAGTAGAGAGGGATGGTGCTCGCGTGAGTTGTGACAGGCCCTCGACTGAAACACTGTCGGTGCAGATCTCAGATCATTTGCCCTGTGGTTGTAGAACTCACTGGAGCCTCGTCTTTGATGCTGGACAGGAGAAGTCTGACAAGTGTGAGAGAAGATATACACACAGACTTTTCCTGTACCTCAGACTACGGAAAAAATATGGCAAAATTAGTAGGTTATGCTTCTACTTGCTCTAAGACAGGGCAGTAGTGTAAGACAGGGTTTCAGCAGTGTAAGACAGGGTTTCAGTAGTGTTGTAAGACAGGGTTTCAGTGGTGTAAAACAGGGTTGCAGTAGTGTTGTAAGACAGGGTTTCAGTAGTGTAAGACAGAGTTTCGGTGGTGTAAGACAGGGTTTCCATAGTGTAAGACAGGGTTTCAGTGGTGTTGTAAGACAGGGTTTCAATAGTGTAAGAGAGGGTTTCAATAGTGTAAGACAGGGTTGCAGTAGTGTTGTAAGACAGGGCTGCAGTAGTGTAAGACAGGGCTGCAGTAGTGTTGTAAGACAGGGTTTCAATAGTGTAAGACAGGGCTGCAGTAGTGTAAGACAGGGTTTCAGTAGTGTAAGACAGGGTTGCAGTAGTGTAAGACAGGGTTGCAGTAGTGTTGTAAGACAGGGTTGCAGTAGTGTAAGACAGGGTTGCAGTAGTGTTGTAAGACAGGGCTGCAGTAGTGTAAGACAGGGTTGCAGTAGTGTTGTAAGACAGGGTTGCAGTAGTGTAAGACAGGGTTGCAGTAGTGTTGTAAGACAGGGTTGCAGTAGTGTACGACAGGGTTGCAGTAGTGTAAGACAGGGTTGCAGTAGTGTTGTAAGACAGGGCTGCAGTAGTGTAAGACGGGGTTTCAGTAGTGTAACACAGGGTAATAATAATGATCTATTGCCTCTGCTATGTCTATGGAATGAAAACAGTGGTATGCTTCCCCAAGGCTCCAGTGACTCACAAGTATGTTGGAGAAAAGACACACAACACACACACACACACACACACACACACACACACACACAGGGTTTATGTTTTGCATGGTAACTGTGAGGAGGAGGCTGACTGACAGATGGTGAAAGTAAAACTCTGTAGCAGTTTAAAGCTGTCCCCTGTGGGGCTTTTCCACCCAACACCTGACACACGTGTGTGTGTAAATCAGAGAGACTACAGCTCCCACCAGGCAATGCTTCACATAGATAACACCTGGCCTAACAGAGAAAGACTGACTGGGGCTGAATGCTGTAGGTTAAAGAATAAGTCCTCACATTTAATGTTCAAAGAAACGCTTGTTCATATGTCACTGATCTTTTATATTTCTGCTACAGTGGCACACAGGAGCTGCAGACATGGTGTGTTTTTGCAGTGTTGGTCTGAGCTCTCCTCCCGGGGATTTGTCTGCTCTGTGAAACACTGGACAGAGTTCTATCATTCTGAGAGCTGTTTAGTCTGTGGGGAGCCACTCAGTGCCATTCCATGCAGAGAGAGAGAGAGAGAGAGAGAAAGAGAGAGAGAGAGAGAGAGAGAGAGAGCGAGAGAGAGAGAGAGGGAGTATGTGTGTGCGCATCTTTAGGCCTAGGCTTAACGAGGTCAACATATTTACGCAAACACACACACGCACCTGTGGATAGTGCCTGAAATCGCGTGTGCAGCGGAGGCTGGGTGATGTCCCGTGGGACGCAGGCGTAATGACAGAGCTGTCTATACCGACAGCGTCAGGGGCGCGCAGTGGCAGGGATCAGTCCCAAACTGCTCCACGTGTCACCTGTGTGTCCGGGCGGGTGATGATGTGATCTTTAGTCCCCTCCGGATCTATAGACTGGCATTTTGGCCGCTCAAGCACCGGACCACGGCGTGCATGCTAAACGCGCGACAAGCCAATATCCTGACAGCAACTTAACGCCGCTCCGCGCAATATTCCGACAGGACACCGGGAAGGTGGACATGCACGCGCCGATAGCCGGATGGCAGATGGTCACTAGGGTCTCTATTCATGTGGGAATTGCTGAAAAAAAAATGTTTCACATAAGCACATCCATAGCCCAACAAGCTACGGTCCGCACAAAACGCTTGTGTAATGTGAAGATCTAATGAGTCACGGGTGGGTTTTAAAATATACATTTGAATAAAGTTTACTCTGCATTTGCATTCTTAAAATATTTAAATGGTTCTTTAAAGGTCTCTGGCTTCATTACATTGGAAATATCCATGTTTCTCGGTTAGAATGTGGAACTGTATCCTGAGATGAGTTCCTAAAGCATCCCCTGGTGCACTGACAGGTTAGAATGAGGAACTGTATCCTGAGATGAGTTCCTAAAGCATCCCCTGCTGCACTGACAGGTTAGAATGAAGAACTGTATCCTGATATGAGTTCCTAAAGCATCCCCTGCTCTACTGACAGGTTAGAATGAGGAACTGTATCCTGAGATGAGTTCCTAAAGCATCCCCTGGTGCACTGACAGGTTAGAATGAGGAACTGTATCCCGAGATGAGTTCCTAAAGCATCCCCTGCTGCACTGACAGGTTAGAATGAGGAACTGTATCCCGAGATGAGTTCCTAAAGCATCCCCTGCTGCACTGACAGGTTCCCGTTTGGATAATGTTTGTAGCTGTCGTTGCTGCTGTGACAAGCTCTGCAAAGGGAGAAATAGAAAGAATGTACGTTTGTCACGACACCCGATGGTCCTGCTAAATTAAAAAATTAACAATTTCAAAATTTAGAACTGACTCACACATATTACGTATTATTTATAACTTTAATAATTGTCATTAGTGACATTTGTCACATTTACAATTTTCTGTTTTTCTGTGTATTATATTTTCACTCACTCTTTTGAGTAAAGTCTGAATATCTACAATCCATCACTTCAGAGCAGACTTCAAAACCTTTAGGTGATTTGAATGCAAGGAGGCAGGTGTATACGGTGTGTGTGGTGTGTGTGTGTATGCGTGTGTGTGTTGGGGGGGGGGGGGGGTCAATACCACACTCATTAGGGATTCTTTGGCTTGAGCGTTTACACAAACAGCCGCTTAGAGGGATTAGCATTGTGTTAGCCTGTTATTTTAGCGAGGTAAACGGCTTTTAAGCTATTCCCACCCTCCCTTGAGACTCAGTGTGTGAGACAACTAAATGATCAGGGAGGATTTGAGGGGAAGAGACAGAGAGAAGTAGATACATTTGATAGCCCTAAACTGCAGAGGGGTAAATGAAATAATCTTACATTACGCCACTATAAAATTGTCAAGATAATGTTTCACATCAGTGAAAAAGTAGTGTCTGTGTATTAGTATAAAATCTTTTTATATATATAGAGCAACAGTCATATGTTGTCACCTATGAAAAAAGAGCTTGACTTGGTCTACTCCAGAGAGTCTGTGTTTGTATGGGCTCACATTTGACAGAATCCAACAATTCTGCAAGAAAATACATGTCTGAGTTTAAACACATAATAATTTAGAAACAAAGAGTGCAATTTCAGAACTGGAAGAGAGGAGAGGCTGGAGGTCTAATGAGCCTGAATAATGAAATGAAATCTTAGCAGTTTGGACCAGTCTTCACTGGACCACATCTTTTATTAAAAATTCAGACAAACAACATAGCTCATAACCAAACTATGCTGACCTTTTCATGCATTTTCACTGAAAACACAATGGATCCATGTATTTTAAGGCTTTAACGTAAACTTTACTGTTTCACAAACATACTTGATTCCAACAGTGTGTGTGTGTGTGTGTGTGTGTGTGTGTGTGTGAAAGGTTAAAGTGATGATAATATAATCTGTCTTTTAAGTGAAGGACTACTCAATAAGGTCAGCGCCTCTCTCTCTCTCTCCCCCTCTCTCTCTTCACAGTTCTGTGTATATCTGTCATGTATCGGAGCGTTTTGTGTTGGATGTGGTGGAGAGCGGTAGTGTAGTTGGGTGTGGTTGAGAGAGCGGTAGTTTAGTTGGGTGTGGTTGAGAGAGCGGTAGTGTATTTGGGTGTGGTTGAGAGAGCTGTAGTGTAGTTGGGTGTGGTTGAGAGAGTGGTAGTGTAGTTGGGTGTGGTTGAGAGAGCGGTAGTGTAGTTGGGTGTGGCTGAGAGAGCGGTAGTGTAGTTGGGTGTGGTTGAGAGAGCGGTAGTGTAGTTGGGTGTGGTTGAGAGAGCAGTAGTGTAGTTGGGTGTGGTTGAGAGAGCTGTAGTGTAGTTGGATGTGGTTGAGAGAGCGGTAGTGTAGTTGGGTGTGGCTGAGAGAGCAGTAGTGTAGTTGGGTGTGGTTGAGAGAGCAGTAGTGTAGTTGGGTGTGGTTGAGAGAGCGGTAGTGTAGTTGGATGTGGTTGAGAGCGGTAGTGTAGTTGGGTGTGGCTGAGAGAGCAGTAGTGTAGTTGGGTGTGGTTGAGAGAGCGGTAGTGTATTTGGGTGTGGTTGAGAGAGCGGTAGTGTAGTTGGGTGTGGTTGAGAGAGTGGTAGTGTAGTTGGGTGTGGTTGAGAGAGCGGTAGTGTAGTTGGGTGTGGTTGAGAGAGCGGTAGTGTAGTTGGGTGTGGTTGAGAGAGCGGTAGTGTAGTTGGGTGTGGCTGAGAGAGCGGTAGTGTAGTTGGGTGTGGTTGAGAGAGCGGTAGTGTAGTTGGGTGTGGTTGAGAGAGCGGTAGTGTAGTTGGGTGTGGTTGAGAGAGCGGTAGTGTAGTTGGGTGTGGTTGAGAGAGCGGTAGTGTAGTTGGGTGTGGTTGAGAGAGTGGTAGTGTAGTTGGGTGTGGTTGAGAGCGGTAGTGTAGTTGGGTGTGGTTGAGAGAGCGGTAGTGTAGTTGGATGTGGTTGAGAGAGCGGTAGTGTAGTTGGATGTGGCTGAGAGAGCTGTAGTGTAGTTGGGTGTGGTTGAGAGAGCGGTAGTGTAGTTGGGTGTGGCTGAGAGAGCTGTAGTGTAGTTGGGTGTGGTTGAGAGAGCGGTAGTGTAGTTGGGTGTGGTTGAGAGAGCGGTAGTGTAGTTGGGTGTGGTTGAGAGAGCGGTAGTGTAGTTGGGTGTGGTTGAGAGAGCTGTAGTGTAGTTGGGTGTGGTTGAGAGCAGTAGTGTAGTTGGGTGTGGTTGAGAGAGCGGTAGTGTAGTTGGGTGTGGTTGAGAGAGCGGTAGTGTAGTTGGGTGTGGTTGAGAGCGGTAGTGTAGTTGGATGTGGTTGAGAGAGCTGTAGTGTAGTTGGGTGTGGTTGAGAGAGCGGTAGTGTAGTTGGGTGTGGTTGAGAGAGCGGTAGTGTAGTTGGGTGTGGTTGAGAGAGCTGTAGTGTAGTTGGGTGTGGTTGAGAGAGCGGTAGTGTAGTTGGGTGTGGCTGAGAGAGCGGTAGTGTAGTTGGGTGTGGTTGAGAGAGCGGTAGTTTAGTTGGGTGTGGTTGAGAGAGCGGTAGTGTAGTTGGGTGTGGTTGAGAGAGCGGTAGTGTAGTTGGGTGTGGTTGAGAGAGCGGTAGTGTAGTTGGGTGTGGTTGAGAGAGCGGTAGTGTAGTTGGATGTGGTTGAGAGCGGTAGTGTAGTTGGGTGTGGTTGAGAGAGCGGTAGTGTAGTTGGGTGTGGTTGAGAGAGCGGTAGTGTAGTTGGGTGTGGTTGAGAGAGCGGTAGTGTAGTTGGATGTGGTTGAGAGCGGTAGTGTAGTTGGGTGTGGTTGAGAGAGCTGTAGTGTAGTTGGGTGTGGTTGAGAGAGCTGTAGTGTAGTTGGGTGTGGCTGAGAGAGCGGTAGTGTAGTTGGGTGTGGTTGAGAGAGCAGTAGTGTAGTTGGGTGTGGTTGAGAGAGCGGTAGTGTAGTTGGATGTGGTTGAGAGCGGTAGTGTAGTTGGGTGTGGTTGAGAGAGCTGTAGTGTAGTTGGGTGTGGTTGAGAGAGCGGTAGTTTAGTTGGGTGTGGTTGAGAGAGCTGTAGTGTAGTTGGGTGTGGTTGAGAGAGCGGTAGTGTAGTTGGGTGTGGTTGAGAGAGCTGTAGTGTATTTGGGTGTGGTTGAGAGAGCTGTAGTGTAGTTGGGTGTAGTTGAGAGAGTGGTAGTGTAGTTGGGTGTGGTTGAGAGAGCGGTAGTGTAGTTGGGTGTGGTTGAGAGAGCGGTAGTGTAGTTGGGTGTGGTTGAGAGAGCGGTAGTGTAGTTGGATGTGGCTGAGAGAGCGGTAGTGTAGTTGGGTGTGGTTGAGAGAGCGGTAGTGTAGTTGGATGTGGTTGAGAGAGCGGTAGTGTAGTTGGGTGTGGTTGAGAGAGCGGTAGTGTAGTTGGGTGTGGTTGAGAGAGCGGTAGTGTAGTTGGGTGTGGTTGAGAGAGCTGTAGTGTATTTGGGTGTGGTTGAGAGAGCTGTAGTGTAGTTGGGTGTAGTTGAGAGAGTGGTAGTGTAGTTGGGTGTGGTTGAGAGAGCGGTAGTGTAGTTGGGTGTGGTTGAGAGAGCGGTAGTGTAGTTGGGTGTGGTTGAGAGAGTGGTAGTGTAGTTGGGTGTGGCTGAGAGCGGTAGTGTAGTTGGGTGTGGTTGAGAGAGCGGTAGTGTTGCGGTTCTCTCAGGTGGATGTGTGTCTCCCTGACCTGGCATGTGTGGGTTGAGCTGAAGAGAACAGGACATTTCTGACAGGAGAGGGAATGTTGTTCCGAAAAAGGTCAAAGGCCATAACCTGGATAAATATTTCCACTGGAAGTGTTGAGGCAGACCACATTTTGTCTTTTGTTGTCTTTTCTTTCTTTTTTTTGTTGTTTTTCTTTGCACTGACCGAGATGAAAGTGGATTGTACACCACCACATGACTCAACCATAACTGCACAATTTGATCAGTTAATGATCAATAAATGAGATTAGCGACATTTGTTCACAGCTGACAGACTCCTCAGACTTACTGAGGCCTAAAAATGGCCAAGCTGAGAGGGAGAGATGAGGTGATACTGTCAAAACTGCACCGGTCCCTCCCGAGCAGAGAGCAGAGCACTTCTGCCCCTTGTGGGCAAAATGCACAGCAAATCAGCAGATCTCCTCCCTCTCAAGGAGAAGCAATCATTTTCATAACGTTTGCATGTGTGTGTGAGTGTGTTTGTCCCGGTGAGTGTACGTGTGTCTTTATGCATGTGTGTGTGTGTGTGTGTGTGTGTGTGTGTGAGTGTGTGTGTGTGTGTACAGGTGAACGAAGCATTAGTTGGTTACAGGGTGACCCTTGGCCGTTCTCAACATAAACAGAAAAGCAATGAACTGAAAAACACAACCGCCCTATTCCATTTACAGACACACACAAACACACCCTTTCATTAGACGGAACTTCAAAACAGCATTATTTTTGAGGTCAATATTGATATTCAGTGAATGGAGGAAGTCACCTTGATTTGACCATACTGGCAAAGGGGTAAAGGGTGTGTGTGTGTGTGTGTGTGTGTGTGTGTGTGTGTGTGCATGTCTTTGTGTGCGTGTATGGTTGTTATGTTTCTGCCATGAGTGCTTAGTCCTGAGTGAAGCTGTATTGAGTTTGGACCTTTATTATAAAAAGATATAACCTAATGTTTAGTACACAGAAATTGGAACAGAAATGGAGTCTGCATAAACTGAAAGTTAAAAATAACTTTAGGGTAAATATTTATGAAATTGTCCTGACATAGAAAATGCTGAGTAGTGTTTTGGTCTTCTTACAATACTAATATTCCTATTCCAAATGTGTAATACTGAAATTAAGGGTTGGAGTTATTTGCTACACAACATTTTTTTTGAAGTGTTAGATTTCAAAAGCTTATATTCCACAAGATAAGATAAGATAAGATAAGATAACATAACATAACATAACATAACATAATATAACATAACATAACATAACATAACATAACATAACATAACATAACATAACATATCTTATGATCTAATATCTTCCCAGTTAAGCTGTCAGTTTGTTTATGTTTATGTTATGGTATAATTTAATACAGTGTAGTGTGATTTAGTTAATACAGTGTAGTGTCATTTAATTTAATACAGTGTAGGCAAATATTATCTGTGTATAACATAAAATATCCAGATGATTCTATTTTAATTTTTAATTATTTTAATTTTATAAATCATTGCTGAAATATTTTATTTGTTTTCTGTCTTATTGAAGTAGATCCAATTCACTACACACAAAAATCTTTGTCAAACGTCAATGTCATCAAACACATTAAACGATTATTAATACTGTGTACCAATTTCATAGTCAGGAAATATTACTGCATTTGACTTCATCGTA
>NC_044506.1:23976950-23984450 GCF_902362185.1 Chanos chanos
CTGCAAAACAGTAAATAAAAAAGGGTATGAACAGTAGACAGTGTGTAAACCAGGTACTGTGCAAAACACAGCAAGTGCAATGTAATAAAGTGTACATTGTAGAACTGTATCAAGTTTGTAAATCATGGTATGTGCTTGGATCGACCAGCCATAGTGAGCCATATGTGTTGAAACACTGGCAGCTATGGAAGGATCTTCTCATACCTTTTACGAAGTGGCTGTCCATTGTCTTTAATTGTGAAATAAGTGGCTGTGCAAGTTGGGGGAATTTGTGGGTCTGGGGGGGGGCGGTGTCAAAGCAGGGTGTGAAGAATTGAGTCCAGAGAGGATGGGGGCAGCATGGTGCTCAGGAGCCGGACTGCTTGGGGGAAGAAACTATTGCACAGTCTGACAGACCTGCTCCTGATGCTGCAGAGCCTTCTCCCAGATGGGAGGGGGAGTGAGCAGTCCATGGGAGGGGTGGCAAGAGTCAGCTACGATGCTGGTGGCCTTGCGGATGGCTCGGGAGGTGAAAATGTCCTGTAGGCAGGGGAGAGAGGTGCCTATGATCCGCTCTGCTGTTCGCAACAACTCTCTTGAGAGCTTTGCAGTTGGAGGCGTAACAGTTCCCATACCAGACAGTTATGCAGCTGGTCAGGACGCTCTTGATGGTGCCCTTGTAGAAGGTTGTGAGGATCAGTGTGGGGAGGTGCACCTTCTTCAGCCGTTGGAGAAAGTGCAGGCGCTGATGGGCTCTCTGGGCCAGGGAGCTGATGTTGGTGGTCCAGGAGAAGTCCTCTACGATGTGAACGCCGAGGAACTTGGTGCTCCTCACTCGCTCCACCGTGGCACCATTGATGCTGAGTGGAGAGTGGACAGGGTTGGACCTTCTGGAGTTGACGATCATCTCTTTGGTCTTGTCAACGTTTGGTCTTGATGTGGTTCAGGACTAGCTGCTCAAAACACTTCATGATTAGAGTGAGTGCTACTGGGCGGTAGTCACTGAGCTCTGACACTACAGGTTTCTTCGGCACAGGTCTGATGGTGGTGGCCTTGAATCACTGTGGGACGACAGCCTGGTTCAAGGAGGTCCATTAGGACGTTGGCCAGCTGGTCTGCACAGGCTTTGAGCACTCGACCTGGTGAGTCGGGCCCCGCAGCCTTGTGTGGGTCGACTCTGGTTTTCCTCGCTGGCTTGGTGTTCGGGGCCTCAAACCTGGCGTAGAAAGTGTTGTGTGCGTTTGGTAGAGAGGCGTTGGAGTCAGAGACACGTGGTGGGGTCCTGTAGTCTGTGATGGACTGGATGCCCTGCCACATGCACCATGTGTCTCTGTGATGGACTGGATGCCCTGCCACATGCACCGTGTGTCTCTGTGATGGACTGGATGCCCTGCCACATGCGCCGTGTGTCCCTGTGATGGACTGGATGCCCTGCCACATGCGCCGTGTGTCTCTGTGATGCCCTGCCACATGCGCCGTGTGTCCCTGTGATGGACTGGATGCCCTGCCACATGCACCGTGTGTCTCTTGAGCGGGTGAAGTCATGAGTGACTCTGTGTGTAGTCACGCTTTGCCAGCTTGATGCCGCAGGACAGGTTGCTCTGAGCGCCGCCTCATTTCCTGCTCTGAAAGCAGCATCCCAGGATTTCAGCAGTTTATGAACTTCTGCTGTGAACCATGGCTTTTGATTGGCTCGTGTGGTGATTGTTTTCATGACTATAACATCCTCAATACATTTATTAATGTATCCAGTCACTAAGGCAGTGTACTCCTCAATGTCTGTGAGATGGCTGCTGGTTGCTGCCTCTCTGTAGATGCTCCAGTCTGTACGCTCAAAGCAGTCCTGCAGGGCCTCACTAGCTCCCTCTGGCCGCACTCTGATCTGTTTAGTTGCAGGTTTAGCCCTCTTCAGCAGTGGTTTGTATGTTTGTATGGGGCCTTGATGTTTGTGTAGACCAGATCCAGTGCATTAAGTCCTCTGGTTGGAAACTCAACATGCTGGTAGAGTTTGGGTAATACAGTCTTTAAATTTGCTTGGTTGAAGACTCCGGCGATGATAAAAAAATCCGTTGGGGTAAAAAGAGATTGCAGTTTGCTCATGGCTACGTACAGGTCATATAGCACGTCCTTAGTATTGGCATCGGGGGGTATATACACTGCCACAATGATGATGATGGTAAACTCCCGTGGCAAATAACAGGGTCTACATTTAACTGTCATATATTCCACCATCGATGGACAGTGTTTGGAGATCAGCATAGCGTTTGCACACCATTCTGTAAGCCCCGTTAGCTGACTTCAGGGGATGTTGTTATTCAGCCACGTTTTCGTGAATATGAAGACGCAGCATGTCACGCTGTGCAGATCTCAGTGGTCTGATGTTAGTTACTGAGTTACTGTTGTCCAGGGAGCGGACATTCGCCAGTATAACTGATGGGATGGTCGGTCTGGTGGGGTTAGCCTTTAGCCTAGCCCATATGCCTCCCCGCTTACCGCGCTTCTGTTTCCTCTCACACTGTTTGCTGCGTCTCGTCGCCGCGGCGACTGCTGCAGGCGACTCGGAACCTGGCTCGCGTAGCAGGCCTAGGCCGCGGAGCTTCTTCGTTATCCCCTCTCTCTCCGGCGGGATTGTTTTAGCTTCAACGTCTTTCCTTGATTTCCAGTAGAGTCCAGCGACTGTATTTCAGTCTGTGTGTATCGCCCACGCACACGCTACAGTACGCAAGTCTGGAAACGCACAGAGAGACTGCAAAAACAAACAAAAACAAACAAAAACACACCGTATCCGTGGTCCGGAGAAGCCGCTGCAAGCTACCGCGCTGCCATACTTAGTGAAGAGAACATAACGTAACGTAACGTAACGTAACGTAATGTAACTTAAAAAAACAGTGGAATGAAAGTTAATGTTGCGAATGTAAATTCCAGTGCTACTTCTTGGAACATTGTTGGTGTGCAGTGGTCTACAGTGGTTAATATGGGTTTATTATTTATACATAGTTAATGTGGGTATATTATTTGTGTTTGGTTAATATGGTTTGTAATGTTATTTGTGTATAGATAATGTGGGTATATTATTTGTGTGTGGTTAATATGGTTCGTATGTTATTTTTGCATAGGCAATGTGGGTATATTATTTGTGTGTGGTTAATATGGTTTGTGTGTTATTTGTGTATAGATAATGTGGGTATATTATATGTATGTGGTTAATATGGTTTGTGTGTTGTCCGTGTTAGTTATAATTCTCATTATTTCCATTCACAAGACTTTGCAGTTTTTGTTAATGACCTTTCTGAAAAAACAACCTGCAGAAATTTCAACCAGTCCAGCCTTACTGATGAATGGCTTAGGGGCTCACACTATGAGCAGAGACAGCAGCGTGTCCAGTGTGTCAGAAATGACCAGAACCACAGATAGTTGTGGAGAGGCAGCTCCCTATAGTTGTGAGGAAGCATATGATGGCTGAGAGAATATGGTTGACAGAGAGGAGGTGTGTGATAGAAAGGAGGTGTGTAACAGAGAGAATGTGTGTGATAGAGAGGAGGTGTGTAACAGAGAGGAGGTGTGTGATAGAGAGGAGATGTGTGACAGAGAGGAGGTGTGTAACAGAGAGAATGTGTGTAACAGAGAGGAAGTGTGTGATAGAGAGGAGGTGTGTAACAGAGAGGAGGTGTGTGATAGAGAGGAGATGTGTGACAGAGAGGAGGTGTGTAACAGAGAGAATGTGTGTAACAGAGAGGAGGTGTGTGATAGAGAGGAAGTGTGTAACAGAGAGAATGTGTGTAACAGAGAGGAGGTGTGTGATAGAGAAGAGGTGTGTAATAGAGAGGAAGTGTGTGATAGAGAGGAGGTGTGTGACAGAGAGGAGGTGTGTGACAGAGAGGAGGTGTGTGATAGAGAGGAAGTGTGTGATAGAGAGGAGGTGTGTGATAGAGAGAATGTGTGTGATAGAGAGAATGTGTGTGATAGAGAGGAGGTGTGTGACAGAGAGGAGGTGTGTAACAGGGAGGAGACGTGTGATAGAGAGGAGGTGTGTGATAGAGAGAATGTGTGTGATAGAGAGGAAGTGTGTGATAGAGAGGAGGCGTGTGATAGAGAAAATGTGTGTGATAGAGAGGAGGTGTGTGACAGAGAGGAGGTGTGTGACAGAGAGGAGGTGCATAGTGGTTCATTCAGAAAGTATATGAGTGGTTGGGATTTTGATTGTAGTCTTGAAGTACATTGTCAAAATATGCTGACTTTCCAAACAGGTGTTATGTGATGAGACATGAGCTCTGTGTGTGGAGATTATTGTGCCATGCGCTCTATATGTGGAGATTATTGTGCCATGAGCTCTGTGTGTGGAGATTATTGTACCATGCGCTCTGTGTGTGGAGATTATTGTGCCATGCGCTCTGTGTGTGGAGATTATTGTGCCATGAACTCTGTGTGTGGAGATTATTGTACCATGAGCTCTGTGTGTGGAGATTATTGTTCCATGCGCTCTGTGTGTGGAGATTATTGTGCCATGAGCTCTGTGTGTGGAGATTATTGTGCCATGAGTTCTGTGTGTGGAGATTATTGTGCCATGAGCTCTGTGTGTGGAGATTATTGTGCCATGCGCTCTGTGTGTGGAGATTATTGTGCCATGCGCTCTGTGTGTGGAGATTATTGTGCCATGAGTTCTGTGTGTGGAGATTATTGTGCCATGAGCTCTGTGTGTGGAGATTATTGTACCATGAACTCTGTGTGTGGAGATTATTGTACCATGAACTCTGTGTGTGGAGATTATTGTTCCATGCAGATTAATGAGAGAAAAGAAAAGCTGATCTTGATAGAAGTGTATTCTGTCATTATGATGAGGAGCCTGTGTGGAAACAGTGCAACAGAACCCTAATCAAAACTCAAGCAAACACAACTTTGGCATGTGTATTTTATTTCAAAACTCTTTAATTAATTCACTTTAGAAATCTAGCTATAATTAGCTCAGTAATATCAGATTTTTGATTATTTGTGAGGCTTGACTGGTCATTTGGAGTGAATGAGTGATCTGAAACTTTGTGCCTTTAAGAGTTGAACTACTTCAAGAGTGTGTGTTTTAATAATGTGCTGTGCCTTTAATGAGAAATAATCAACATCTGTGGACTTGAGAATTGAGTATCAAAGCTGTGGTAAAAGCATAATAATCTGGTGTGGGCTGTGAAGCCATGTGAAAATAAATCAAATTGGGCCAGTAATGCATCAAACCATTTTCCACCCTCTTATGGTGTGGTCTCACTCAGCAGCACCAGCAGCTGTGGTTCTCTTCCTTATATAGAGACCGTTCAGAAGGAACCCAGCACACTCTGGTCATGTGTTCCCATTCCTGTCCTGCTACACGAGAACAATCCAGTTTTGACTCACCAAAATGACTCTTAACATCATAAATCATTTTCATAACAAATATTATGTTATTACATACACATGTATATGATATTTTAATAATGTATAACAAATGTATATTGTATTAAATATATTTATAGAGATGGGGTTTATCAGGATGCATTTGAATGCATTTGTAAATTAAATGGTCTCAAAGCAGCTTTACAGAGATCAGTGCCTAAACCCCCAGTGAGCAAGCCCAAGGCGACAGTGACATGGAAAAACTCCCTAATTGAGCAAACAGGAGAAATGAACCATGGGACGAACCAAGACACAGCAGGGGGAGCCCATCCTCCTCTGCACGAGGAAAAAAAGATATTCACAGTATAAAGAATCCAGAGGTTTCCAGATTCTATGGCATATAAATTATTTACAGCATATAAGGTGTTAGATTTACAGTATAAAAGAGTGGTACAGAAGATTCTTGACAGAAGACCTCTGGATTTTTGAGGATCTAAAAATGCTTGATGTCCACTGGGTTTTCATTTAATATAGATTCAGTTTTTCTTAAAGCACTTGCAGCTGTATAGTGCTTAGCAGTACTATAATTAACACTGGTGTTATAAGAGGACAGGTGGGGCGTAGTTCCACAGTCAGGACGCGAGTCAGTAACACAGGTAAAGCACAGGTAAAGCACAGGTAAAGCACAGGTAAAGCACAGGCTGTTGTATGAGGGATAAGGGTGTTAGGGAACTTGGGTCTGGGCAGGCACAGGAGCAGGGGACTCTAGAGCGCATGGCAGGACATAAGCTGTATAAAAAACATGATTTTATGAAACATATTGCTATAGGTGGTGTTTAGCAGAATACTGTGTAAGAAAATGATTTTTTGCTGCCTTTAAACACTTGCCACATTCACCTGCAGCACCTTCTGAGGCACTAATGAACTGTAATGGTTTGTAATGTGTTTTTTTTATATCATAATAATGACCGTACATCACATCTAGTCAAAACAAGATCCACACACAGCTTAACCCTGATCAACACAAAATTCAGCTGACATGGTGGGGAGAGAATATCTGTGTGTGTGTGTGTGTGTGTGTGTGTGTGTGTGTGTGTGTGTGTGTGTGTGTCTGTGTGTGTGTGTGTGTGTGTCTGTATGTGTGTGTGTGTGTGTGTGTCTGTATGTGTGTGTGTGTGTGTGTGTGTGTGTGTGTGTGTGTGTGTGTGTGTGTGTCTGTATGTGTGTGTGTGTGTGTGTGTCTGTATGTGTGT
Organism: Chanos chanos; assembly: GCF_902362185.1. Classification (NCBI taxonomy): domain Eukaryota; kingdom Metazoa; phylum Chordata; class Actinopteri; order Gonorynchiformes; family Chanidae; genus Chanos; species Chanos chanos. The sequence goes on from NC_044506.1 coordinate 23,983,541, forward strand.
GTCTCAATCTCTTGTATTCAGTTCTCTAATTAGAGCCTGAGGCTCATTCGCTGACAAATGCTTGAGTAATTAACAATGTTCCCTGCAGTGAGTTAGGGCCCGGGTGTGTGTGTGTGTGTGTGTGTGTGTGTGTGTGTGCGTGCCTGCATGCATGTATGCGTGTGCGTGTCCGTGTGCGTGTCTGTGTGTGTGCGTGTTTGTGTGCATGTGTTTGTGTGCATGTGTGTGTGTGAATGCGTGTGTGTGTGTGTGTGCGCGCGCGCGTGTGTGTGTGTGCATGTGTGTGTCTGTGTGTCTGTGTGCATATCTGTGTGCGTGCATGCGTGTGTGTGTGTGTGCGCGCGTGCGTATGCGTGTGCGTGTGTGTGTGTGTGTCTGTGTGCTTGTGTTTTTTGGCCTAATTAAACCCAAGGGCTCTGATTAGCTGAGTGGTTCACCACCGGCTTGTTGAAGGGGAAACAGTATGGAGGGAAAACATGTGTGCTCTGCTGTTGTCAGGACCTGGGGCAGTGATCTAGCGAAAGAATGTACCAGCGTTAGTATTATGGGACTCACAGATGTGCCCAGTCTGCTGGAAACACCAGTGATATTACAATGTATAATCTCTGGAAACAGTGTAAGACACGGAGGATGCTGTGGGCATGAATCCAGTCAAACTGCTTGTAGAACACCTCAGGATGATAGGATTTAAATATGGCAGTAAGATCTGTTCATTCACCTTGTTCCATATTTAAAATATTACAGAAACTGGACTATAACGTTCAGAGTAGATTCACGATTTGCCAAGTCCTCTGAAAATGACGAGAAAATCGTTCATGCGCTGATGACTTCATCGTTAGATGTAATTTTCCTGACAGTCTTGTCATTTCCCTCAGACGTGACACCTTCAGTCGCTGAGGTAGTCACGGTG
>NC_044506.1:23989450-24006950 GCF_902362185.1 Chanos chanos
TGATCACCTGTGTGAGCTTTGATACCTGTCCACACATTGTTCACTGATGTTCACTGATGGACCAGTGTAAACTCCAAACACTAGCACTGATCTGATACTCATTCCGGTCACATTCATTTAGTGCCACTGTATATCAGACCAAAGATTTCCCTTTTCCCCAGTTCTGTGGGCCTTTTTCTGATGAATGGGCATTTTGTAGATTTGGGTTTGGGGCTGTCGAGGCAGTGGAAGAGTGAAGGTCGTGAGAGAGAGGGGGATCCGCGGCTGATCAGCTCCTGTTAGAGTAAATACTGGATCCGTCGTGAGTCAGGTTTGGGTGTGTGCTTTGTCCTGTCACAGTGGTCGGGCGGGAGGTGTCTGTGTCCCTGCTGGGAAACCCCTGACAGTGGGATCGCTGTGGTGGAGTGCCCACTGTTAATGTGACTCTCACTACATTCCGGACTTCAAAGGAAGGAAAATCAGTGTGTTTATTCCCGTGAGATAACACAGCAGAAGACGGATCACTGTGTTTATTCCCGTTACAAACCACCGCAGAGGAGACGCTGACAGCCTTATTCCAGCAAGAGAAGGAAAGATCATTACACAAAATTCCAACGGAAAACACAACTGAGAACGCGTAATCAGAGTTGTTTACTCCCAACTCAACACACACGGTTGTTTGCTCAGTGGTTGTCATGGTGATGGCGAGGGGAGCATTCACCATCTTAATTAATCTTATTGATGACAGGGAGGCTGTCGTTCCGGAAAAGTCCACATTGATTCATGAACAGACCATTGAGTTGCATGACGAATGAGGCAGCCATTCAGAATTAGGCAATTTTTAATTATTTATTTAATTATGCTGTTAAATCAGTAAATTAATAGAGTTGGTTGTACGTTTTTGAAGTTGGTTGTATTGATCCAGATGCTCATAGAAAACTGGACATTTACGGACATTCATGGACAAATTCATCAGAGGATACTTCCCTCACATGTCCTCTCTCTCTCTCTCTCTCTCTCACTCACACACACACACACACACACACACACACACACATGCACACACACGGTTTCAAAGACAGGAGCGTTGCCTGTCAGACATACAGCATGAGCCACACGGAGACGGATGCATGTGGTAATGAAACAGCTCAGGCTGTGCTGAGCAGGACAGATCCTTCCACCATAAGAAGTCTGAGATGTTAAGGTGAGTCTGGGATGTTAAGGTGAGTCTGGGATGTTAAGGTGAGACTGTGATGTTAAGGTGAGTCTGGGATGTTAAGGTGAGACTGGGATGTTAAGGTGAGTCTGGGATGTTAAGGTGAGACTGTGATGTTAAGGTGAGTCTGGGATGTTAAGGTGAGTCTGGGATGTTAAGGTGAGACTGGGATGTTAAGGTGAGTCTGGGATGTTAAGGTGAGACTGCGACTGCTTCTGCTTTTTGTGACTGAGAGCAGGACTGAGGAAAAACTGATCACTGCCATCCTGGTCAGCAGCACACCATCAAAAACACGTTTAGAAAAATTATATCTACTGTACTGGGATCACCTCTGATTTCTTGATCAATTCTAATGGATTACAACTGTAGTGTAGTGTAATGGCAGTTTGGATTGGCCGGTCTTGAGAATGTAGAATAAGAAGTGGAATCAGCTGTCAGCTCTCACATTTTCAATTCATCTCCTGTTGTTTGTCTCCAGTAAAGTCTCTGGTTGTTTGAGTCTGTGTCTGCATTTCCAGGATGTTGAACTGGAATTAAATGCAACAGGAATTCCATTCCAGTTAATAAACATATAAATCACATTCAGACATTTCTTTGAAAGTTTGTAAGGAAGCAACCTCAAGTTATATGGATTGGCATTCATGTAAAATTTTAGTTATCATGTTAGAAATTGCTTTTTGGAAAACGCATTCAAATATGCTTGCACAAGAATGTGTGTCCTCTCTAACCCTGACCCTGACCCTAACCCTGACCCTGTATACAGCACAATTACACTGAGTTTCACAGAATTCAATTCAACTTCTTTTAATTCCAAATCCAGTTCTATTTCAAAACTCACAGGCATGAAAAACGTGGTGATACCACCACAGTGTGTATAACATGTATGTACACCTGCATACACACACACACACACACACTCGCATATAGACACACGTATACACTCACTCTCTCACACACACACACACACACACCTGTAGCGGATCTATTTAAAGAAAAAAATATCATCAACTTAACTATAGATATGCACTCTGAAAAACATACACATTCTTTTATCCTATAGTGTCAAATATACAATAGAGGCAAAGCTTTTCAATTATTCTAGAGCAAATGCACGAGTGTGTCTCTGAGCACACAGACAGCTCAGACTGTGTCTCTGAGTACACAGACAGCTCAGACTGTGTCTCTGAGCACACAGACAGCTAATACTGTGTCTCTGAGCACACAGACAGCTAAGACTGTGTCTCTGAGCTCACAGACAGCTAAGACTGGGGGGAGGACAGAGAGAGAGAGAGTGTGGGATAAAAAGAGAGAGAGAGAGACATTTCATCGGGGGACGGCTTTACAAAGTAAGCCAATTTATACAAGCCATCCTGTCCTGAATTAACGGGTAATGACTCAATTAGCTTTCATTTTCGCTCAGAGGAGATTTGGCCGCATAAATTAGCCCCCGTGCATCGGCTAAGTGTCAGTACCAAAGGACAGCTTACAAATATGCCGGCCTTCCTCTGTCACCACGGCGACAGCGTGATATAGACGTCGGGCTGGACTTTGTGTTTGAGCTGAACGGACCGGTGTCGCTCAGCGTGTGACAGCCAAAGGGGAGGGTGGCCCAGGGGACAGACAGCCGCCGACGCCCTGAAAAGGTCAACTTGACACGGGCAGCGTCCCATCGACCTGCCCCCCCCCCACCACACACACACACACACACACACACCCCTGTCCGGCCAGCGTGAAATCAGATAAACTTAAGACCACTCATCGATCCACAGACGCACTGTTTAACCAGCCATCCTGCTCAAACTCTCCCTCAATGCATCTCATTAACAACACGCAAATGAAGGGAGAGAGAGAGGGAGAGAGAGAGAGAGGGGGGGATTATTGGAGAGGGATACTGTGTATAAATACACTTGTGAAAGTCTGTTGGTCTGTTAAAAGGACATTTTGAAGGGCCATTTTTGGATCCTGTAGATACACGCTTGTCACAGAAAGACCTTTTCCATGTTTGATTTGGCTGCTTCATTTTGGCGGCGTAGGATCAGAGTGTGTGGGAGAAACGGCGTCTGTAAGAACTGACTGTAAATACCCACCGACAGGACAGGGCGGAAACACACAAATTCCTCCAGGAACATTCCCACACCAAAAAATATCATCTGCAGTTTCACCTTCACACAGATAAACCAATCATTTCCCCATCTGAATTAGTAGCTCATATCATCCATATTATATCTCAAATCATCTACATCTATGTATCATCTACATCTATATATCCTTTATTATAGACCAAACAGCTCCTGCACCCGTGTTCTCTCTTTTTGAAAGAGCAGCAGAGATAGTGAGATGGAGAGGGTGAGACAGAGAGACGGAGACAGAGAGACTGAGACACAGAGAGTGAGACGGAGAGGGTGAGACAGAGAGGATGAGACAGAGAGAGTGAGACGGAGAGGGTGAGACAGAGAGAGTGAGACAGACAAGGTGAGACGGAGAGAATGAGACAGAGAGGGTGAGACAGAGAGGGTGAGATGGAGAGGGTGAGACAGAGAGGGTGAGACAGAGAGAGTGAGACAGAGAAGGTGAGACGGAGAGAGTGAGACGGAGAGAGTGAGGCAGAGAGGGTGAGACAGAGAGAGTGAGACAGAGAAGGTGAGACAGAGAGGGTGAGACAGAGAGAGTGAGACAGAGAGGGTGAGACACAGAGAGTGAGACACAGAGAGTGAGACAGAGAAGGTGAGACAGAGAGAGTGAGACAGAGAGGGTGAAACAGAGAGGGTGAGACAGAGAGAGTGAGACACAGAGAGTAAGACAGAGAAGGTGAGATGGAGAGAGTGAGACGGAGAGGGTGAGACAGAGAGGGTGAGACGGAGAGGGTGAGACAGAGAGGGTGAGACAGAGAGAGTGAGACAGAGAGAGTGAGACAGAGAAGGTGAGACAGAGAGGGTGAGACAGAGAGAGTGAGACAGAAAGGGTGAGACAGAGAGAGTGAGACACAGAGAGTGAGACGGAGAGGGTGAGACGGAGAGGGTGAGACAGAGAGGGTGAGACAGAGAAGGTGAGACAGAGAGGGTGAGATGGAGAGGGTGAGACAGAAGCTGTTTTCACATATGCCCTGTCAGATGTATTTTCACCTAATCGAGATTCTCCATTTGGTTAGGCGAGGGGTGGCGCCTGGGTAGAGCGTGCAGGAGGCATGACATAACACAAAGGACGCTAAGAAAATCGCAGTGTTTTGTTTACAACAAATCGAAAAACGCGGACGAGGCTACAGACTTTTGTCTGATGATTTCGGCATCGGTTCTCACCGACAGAAGTTCCTGTTGGCGTCTTCTTGCAAATGACCCTTCTTCTTCACCCTCGGATGTTTGTATTCTTCCGGTTTCGTGCCAGTCGCATGTTAGAAACGACATCAACACGCCCACTTGCTCGCTGTGCATACTCCGCCCTAGAGTATAAACCGCTCTGTTCACACATGGACCCAAACGAAGAGAAAACGGAGTTTGTACCAGGGGGGCTGGTAGAATAAAGTCCGTTCAGAATCCGAGTCAACTGATTTGGAGATTTTTTTTTTCAAATATACAGCCCCTCCGGTTAGAATCCCGATTATTTTAGGGTTGCAGTGTATGTGTGAAAGGGGCTATAGAGAGTTGACATTCAGAGGAAACAGCTGACAGGGCAGGAAGCTGAGGGACACTGGGTCCTCTGGCCCCTGTTCTCACAATGCACTTCCCCCAGAGTACTCACTGTCTGATTATCTGTGTGTGTGTGTGTCTGTATGTATCTGTGTGTTTGTGTGAGTGTGTGTGTGTGTGTGTGTGAGTGTGTGTGTGTGTGGAGGGGTCTGTCTGTCTGTGTGTGTGTGTGGGTCTGTCTGTCTGTCTGTCTGTGTGTGTCTGTTTAGCTCTTCTCAGGCACTGAATCCTCCTCCACACACGTCACATGACCTCCACACACGTCACATGATCGTTCCACAGCAGCTGCCCATTGGCTAATGTTATTAAAAAGCAACTACTTACAAATTACCGGAATTAGTGCTATCAGCTGAGAGTCTGCTCCTTTTGAGAGCACATACAGGAAAAGTGGAGGTTCTCCATCAGCAACAAACACTGATTTTACTGATTTATCCTCTCAGACAGACATATGCCATGTTTCGCAAAAGAAACTCTCAGACAAGGCAAGAGAGAGAGGGAGAGAGAGACGGGGGGGGGGGGGGCAGAGAAACAGAGAAAGAGAGGGGAGAGACAGAAAGAGAGAGAGAGACATAGAGAGAGACAGAGAAAGAGAGGGGAGAGACAGAAAGAGAGAGAGAGACATAGAGAGAGACAGAGAAAGAGAGGGGAGAGACAGAAAGAGAGAGAGAGACATAGAGAGAGACAGAGAAAGAGAGGGGAGAGACAGAAAGAGAGAGAGAGACATAGAGAGAAACAGAGAAAGAGAGGGGAGAGACAGAAAGAGAGAGAGAGACAGGGAGAGAGACAGGGAGAGAGACAGAGGTTCAGTGGCATTTTAGTCATGTAACTTTTTTGTTAATTAAGAGTTAATTAAGAATCGTTTTCCGTTCCAGGAGGGATGACATGTGTGTGTCAGACTGAATGAGAAGCATGTGTGAGAGTGTTTGAGAGTGTGTTTAGTGCCAGAGTCATTGTCATCTCACACACTATTCACGGTCTGGTCTCTCCACGCTCTCTGCTTTTTCAGAGAATAAAAACAAAATTAAACACTCACTTTCTTGACCTTGGTGTTTATCTATGATTTCCTTCTGACATCAGTTCTTCCATTACATGTCAAATTTTATTCCCACAAGAGAAAAGCGCGGGTACAAAGTAGGATGGAGCAGATTCCAGGCAGTAGAATGTTTGTGATGATATATACTGTAGTCTCACACACACACACACGCACACACGCACACACACACGCAAACACACACACACACGCGCGCGCACACACACACACATATATATAGCTCTCTACTGCCAACTACTGGACAAAATATGAAGTGGCAGCAGGAACCAGTTCCATTTATTCTCTGCAGCAAACAGCACACACAGACACACTACAAAGAGAACACACACACACACACACACACACACTAACTTATTGTGCTCTATATTATAGTTTTTTAGTCTTGTTATAAAGGTGAAAAAGAAGAGACTCTATAAATAAATAATACTAGTACTTTAACTGTTAACATTTTATCTATTTCTACTTCATTCATATATCTATGTGTGTGTGTGTGTGTGTGTGTGTGTGTGTGTGTGTGTGTGTGTGTGTACTGAAGTGGAATTAAAAAAATAGATAGATAGATAGATAGATAGATAGATAGATAGATAGATAGATAGATAGATAGATAGATAGATATAGATATATAGATATTTTTTTCCTAATTGCACTCCTAATTCCACTCAGTGATAATTGTGTGGAATCATCAGTTTAATAAGAACATTTTTAAAAATGTATACATACATACACACACACACACACACACACACGCACACACACACACACACACATATATATTCACCTCCCATTTTCCCTACTTCCTTCTTCAGTCCCTGGTATTGCTGCAGCCCTCACACTGCTTCTTCACGACGGGAGCGTCGCTTGGATCACGTAGGGAATAACACCACCCTCCAGCGCACGTACTCTCCCCCCAAAATGTTTAAAAGCATCACATTCCTATCCTCATGACTTTCTGCGCCCTCCACACTCAGAAATAGCACCGTGGTGTCATTTAGTGAGGGGTTTCAGTGGTTCATGAATATCCACGGGAGATCTTTAACTATTATGTCAGACGTAATCCTCCAAATCTACTGTGTATGTATTCTAATAAAACACGATTAGTGTGTATTCATATTAATAAAACACGAGTATTTTGTATGTATATTAACATAAAATAAGAAAATCCTTTATTAGTCCCACAACGGGGAAATGTACAGTGTTACAGCGTTACAGCAGCACCGCAACACGAGTAGTGTGTATGTGTAGTAATAAAACACAAGTACTGTGTATGTGTACTAACAAACAAATGGGTCTTTAATATGACGAGATTAACAACGCGAGAGCGCGCTACAGGACATAGCCCACCTGTGTGTGTGTGTGTGTGTGTGTGTGTGTATTTCTGTGTATGTTTGTGTGTACAATACACATTGCCAACATATTAAAATTAAGATTGATCACCGAAATGTCATAATACAACTAAAGACTATGGGAGATGCAAATGGCGCATATATGTTATACTTAAGATTGGTAATATGAGCACTGAAACCTAAGGGGAGCAGATTTATTCCGTCCATAAGGTTAAGTGTTCTTAATAGTAATAAATTGCGCCGCGTGCGAGGCATATTGGCGTGCCTCTGTTTAAGAGCCCCTCTTAGACTCTCCTAATATAACATGTCGAACGCGTTGCATTTACTACCTCTGCGAAAACTGAATTATAGTTTGACAAGAAGTCGCGCATCATCTGCTTACAGACACGCGCTGAACTCTTCACCTGGCAGCGCGCAGCACGCTCCCGCTCCCCGAAGACTTGCAGCTCCGCTCGCGGTCTTTCGTTTTCTAAGTCTGACACCTACCGGTCAAAAAAGCCCGCCCACTCTTTAGCGTGACTGTGACCGCACGTAGGTATTTCACTGGATTTAATCAGCTGTTTTACCCTTTAATAATCCAGAATTTTTAGAGTTATAATTTGAAGTAACCTATATTTTACAATACCAGCTTGTATGTGGCTGCTTGACTGTATGGCATTCTCACTTGAAGTGTTATCGAATCGTATTTGTATTTGAATACTGAATTGTATTTTGTTTTACAAATTCTTAATGGTTTTCGTGTAAAGTGTTTTCATGAAGAGCATGTTTTGGCGGGTTAACAATGTAGCCACCATAACATCACTTCCCAAAGTTCCTGTTCTGGGAACAGAGAAAGAGAAAAAAGCAGCTGCTTTAAGTTCATATCCACAGTTTGTGGGATATGTATTAGAATCTTCATTTTAAAATAAAGCAGCGTTTTGCAGACTTTTCACTTTAATAACATATAGATTTGTATTTTTTCATTGCTTATGCTCAGGATCGGGTAAGACTGCTTTGAAATGTAGTCAGTTACTGAATACAAATTACATGGCAATAATTGTAATTAGTAACATAATCCACTGGATTTCAAAAAAATGTAACCTAATCTAAATTCCTTTCGATTACTTTTGGATTACTTCAAAATCAAACATTGAAAATATTGCACATTATACTACAAACATGGGTACAGCCACAAAAATTTGAGCTCCACAAATATTCTTTTTTCTCTTTAAATATCTCAAAACATTTTCAATGCAAATAAAATGTATTTTGCATTTGCATTTGGTCAAATCAAATTACCCTTACAGAAATAATACTGGAGTCAAATCAAATTACCCTTACAAAAACATTACTTGCACAGACATCAGGTGTGCTGTGTGTGTTCTGTAACATGTAGGATGCTGTGTCTTTGTGTACGTTTTTGTTGCTGCTGTTTTTTAATTAAAGGCCACATAGAGGACTTTGCTCTTGTAACACGAGAGGGGCACTTACTCAAACCGTTCATCTTCCATTTTCAGTGAAAATAAAAAGGAATAAAAACTCCATTATCCATAAATCTTCATTAAAAACCAAAAACAAATATTAGTCAAGTCACCATTAACGAAACTGGCAACCTGGCCATCTGAGAGGAGTGACTTACTCTGATATACAGTAGAACATACTCAGCATTTAGAATGAGTCAAATCAAATGAGCCTTACACAGACACGCTGGCATTGACGTCTACAGGTTTACCGTAGTGTTTCTTTCATTTCAATTCTTGTTGCTGAAGTTTTTTATCAAAGGCCACAGGGAGGAGTTTGTTATTGTAATGCAAGAGAAGCACTTACTCAAAATGTTCATTTTCATTTTAAAATTGCCATATTTTAAAAACGTAATCAAAGATATAATGAAGTAATCCTTGACAATGTAACTATAATCTAATTGCACATTTTATCAAATGTAATCTAGGCTGATTATAGTTACTTATTTTTGTAATCTAAGTACATAATCCTGATTACATGAAATCCGTTACTACCCAACCCTGCTTATTCTTCACAGTGAGGGATTCTGTTATCTGTAGAATCCTGTTGATTTATTTTTGAACACACAGAGTTTATGTGTGAGTGGCATTAGTTTCTGAAGGCACTGACAGTGTGTGTGGATCAGATGAACAGCGGGCATTACAGAACTGTTTCCCATGAGAGAAACCAGACCTGCTTTGGCTCCAGTCCCTCCAGGACACAACCCAAGCAGCTAAGCTGTTTCCCTGAACAACACTGAATGTCAAAGTTACACCTTCTGAAGGGTGAAAGACTCAGAGATGTCCAGGACAGGGCAAACCCTTTCAGTCTGCAAAGTGAATGTTGGAGCACGGTTACATTTCAGGGGGCAGTTGGTTTGTTTGTTTGTTTGTTTGTTTGTGGGATTGCATGTGATTTGTGTGTGGGGGGGGAGCAGAACAATGTGTGCAGTAAAACCCAGCTCTGTCAGACCCCTGTCTGACTGACAGTTATGTCTGACTGATAGTTATGTCAGGCACCAGATCCCTGTCTGACTGACAGTTATGTCTGACTGACAGTTAAGTCTTATTGACCGTTATGACTGATTGACAGGTATGTCTGATTGACAGTTATGACTGATTGACAGGTATGTCTGATTGATAGTTATGACTGATTGACAGGTGTGTCTGATTGATAGTTATGACTGATTGACAGGTGTGTCTGATTGATAGTTATGACTGATTGACAGGTGTGTCTGATTGACAGGTAGGACTGATTGACAGGTGTGTCTGATTGATGGTTATGTCTGTCGGCTTCATGATCCAGCTGATCGTCAGAGGAGGAATAGAGAAAACAAAAAACACGGTCACACCCTCATTATACTGTGGAACCTGATGGATGGACTTCCTTTGTGGATAGACTGTCAAATGTTCCAAAGACTCCCTGACAGCCCTTAGTCTGTGCTGCTCAAGGTTTTTTCATTTCCTCAAACCCCAGACATGACACTGTACAGCTTCACCGTACCGTGTGCCTGTCGACTGCTCGGAGGGAGCCAGTGAGGGTTTTTACAGGATCCTCCGTTTGTGAGAATGACCTGATCCCCTCTGACATACTCATTCACATCACTCTGCACTCAGTTTGCCTGTAGCCCAGCTAGTTCTGCAGCCTCGTCACTGTTCTGGTTTGATGTTTGTGATGGGGCTGTAGTGTTGTGTTTTGGTGAACTTTGTGGTGTTTATGGTGGGACTTGTTTCCTTAAAAAGGTGCTCTGCTGGTGTAATCATCTCTGTGTGTGTTGGCAATACTCTTTTCTGCTCTGGTTTTCTCCTCTCTGGTTGGTTATCCTCTCATTTAACAGTTCTGATATAACTGTTAACTGGCACCGGGGGCTGTTTCAGTGTGGAATGAGAGAGAGTGAGAACAGAGATGATTTCAGAGTGTGGAATCACAGTGTTTGAAGACATTTCTCGGTGACAGGTTCTTGTTTAATGACACCCATAAGAATTTGCACTCTGGGTATCCTGCCCTGACCTGAGGTTACTTTGTGTCAGGTTTGGTTCTGGTTTACCCTGAGTTATTGCACCTCTGCTGTCAGAGGATGGTCCGGCGTCAGCGCCCCTCTCTGACCCCCTGTGGCTGTAAATACACTGGGAGATGGAGGGCTGTGTGTCAGGGCACTGTCCAGGCTGTGGACACCCCTTGTGCAGGAAAGTCGATTTTCCTGGGTCTGCTGCACAGATGTCAGTGAGGTTTAGTTTTCATTCATCTCATTCACTCAGACAAACTTAAGTTTAGATTCATTTTTATGAATGGATGGGTAGCATGAATTCTGAATCAGGACCCTGGAGTTGCCCACAGGTAAGCACTGTGTCTTCGGCCAGTATGAAGTCCCTCTATGTAGGATGTGCTGCAAGTGCAGTTGATTTTCCAGTTTCATGCTTCCAGTCTGGGGCCATGGAGGTTTCCACAGCTCTTGATGAGATGGCTGTGACCTTGTAGTGAAGAGACTCTAATGGGTAGTCTTCCTCCATTTCCAGCTGCGTCTCCTCACTGTCCCCTAAAATACATGTGGAAAGCCATCTGCTCCCAGGTTCAGACAGACCCTACAGGCTGACACGGTTTCTGTGTATATCTGAGATACACTGCACAGATCATTAGTCTACACAGCCTCACACAAATCATGGGTCGACTTCTCTGTAGAAACAAGCTGCCATGTGTCTTTCATCTATCACAAACCCATACACACACACTCACAAGCACAGACATAAGCCCCTTTCACACATGCACTGCAACCCTAAAATAATCGGGCTTCTCAGTTGACACAACTGAGGGGCCTGTATGTGAGAACAAAAATGTCCGAGTCAGTCGACTCGCATTCTGAATGGACTTTATTCTACCAGCCCCCTGGTACAAACTCCATTTTGTCTTCGTTTGGGTCCATGTGTGAATAGAGCGGATTATTCTCCGGAGTACGCAAAGCAAGCAAGTGGGCGTGTTGATACCGTTTCTAACATGCGACTGGCGCGAAACCGGAAGAATACAAACATCCGAGGGTGAGGAAGGGTCATTTACATGAAGACACCAACGAAAATTTCTAACTGGAGAGACGATGAGATCCGCGAACTTCTGTCAGTAAGGGTCGACGCCAAAATTGTCAGAGAAAAGTCTGTAGCCTCGTTCGCTTTTTCAAAAAACTGCGATTTTCGCAGAGTACTTATTGCGTCATGTCCTGTCTCCTGCACGCTCTACCCAGGCGCCAGCCCCCTTCTAAACCAAACGGAGTATTTCGAGTATGTGTGAAAGCGTCTGACTCGGACTATCTGCTGCTGTGTGCTACATGTGTGAAAGGGCAGCTTCGGACATAATGCGAACCCGATTCTGCGGTCCGCGGACATAATGCGAACCCGATTCTGCGGTTTATAGTCCATAGTGCATAAGTAAAAACGGCTATACACATACACGCTAACAGAGAGAGAGAGAGAGAGAGAGATTTGATCTTCTTTGTTCCTTGGGAGAGAGTTTTTATCTTCAGTCAATAAACCCACATACAAATATTTTGAGAGGGTTCATTGGGAATTTGATGGAGTTCAGGTGTCTGGTAGTGGTTGTCCCGTACCTGGACGGCCTGATTGGGATCAATATCGTCATTGTCCGCTAGGTGGAAGCAAAGGGCTGCACAGCGCTCACAACACAAACATGAGCCTCCGCAGCAGGATGCTTGTCTGACAGGATCTGAATGTTAGGACAGACAGATCCACTGTATACCTTTGAAAATGCACCCACCAAACACACCCATCAAGAAACGGACAAATGGGCAGATACCATCAGTCAGACAGAAAAAGTAATATCACACTAAACGCGAAATTCTGACTTACCTCCTGTTGAGACAGCAAAGAACGTACTTGCTTGTTGCACCTTCGTTTTTATATATATCTAACTTTCTGCATGAATCGAATAGTTCAGCGTTTAGCAGTTCAAAACACAATTTCAGAAATATAATCGAACCTTGGTCTGACCGGTGTAACACACATAAACATGCTTTAAAACGGAGTGCGATAGTCATAAAGTCACTCAGAACAGCTTAGCTGTTACTCTAGTAATATGCCATCATACGTCTGGTTCTATAAAAGAGAAAGGATATCATTTACTTTACAGATGAAAGGGCTGACAAACTCTGATTGTCTGAATTGGCGTTAAACGGTACTACGCGGGTGATTAAGATATCGCTTGGTTGATTCGGTGCCAACTTAATCAGAGTTTGTGCGCGTTCACATAAAACGGCGTGTTCGGCAATACAGGCAGTGTTTTTGCATAATGGCTCGTGCTCCGTATTTTCCCCCTGAAGAATGCACGTTGACTATGTCAGGATATTAGGAGTTTAAAGAAACGCTAACAGCTTAATCTAACACCGTGACGGCCAAGCAAAGCCAGGTAGGCAGAGTACTTAATGCTACATTTTCACAGGTAGAGGAGTTGGCAATAGCAAACAGAGGAGGGCCCATAATGGAGGGGGTTGAGGGGGCAGTCAGTTCTGACCCTGGTGGCAGCTCAGTTGACACAACTTAACAGCTTTTCTCTTTAATTTTTTTTTTTTTTTTTTGCAGGACTTGGGTGAGGAGACAATGTCAGCCATGTCTTACACACATATCAAGGCCGACCCATTTCACATTTCATCATGTGTACTTTTATGTCTGTTTAACAGTACCTAACATAGGCTAATACTACGCTATGTATTGCAAACTGTCATGAGCTGATATTTCCAGTCATACGTGTATTGAATGAGGATGAACCTTCAGGAGAACAAAGCAGTTGGCAATCACATTATTGTCTTTCAGGAGGAGCTAACTCAACCACTCTCCCCACCCATGGCTGCCTCCTCTCAGGCCTCTCAGAGAACCCAAACTCTCCCCACCCATGGCTGCCTCCTCTCAGAGAACCCAGAGGGCAGCTTTTCCTTTGCTATTGAAAGGATCATTTATACTGACCATATGTAACACTAATGAGGCAGAATCCTGCGTCCCGTGTTCGTTCTCTCAGTGTGTTTTGCTGCTCAGGCTGGATCTGACACTGCGGTCGCTCTGTAAGTGTATGCTAGAGCTCAACTGCCAGAACCTAATGCTACAAATAAAAAAACTTAAACTGGAACATGACAAAGGTTTTGCTACACATTGACCATCCTTTGATCAATGTGTCTCTACCATCTGCAACTTTTCTTTTAATTTTCGGGAAAGGGAGAATGCCAAGAAATTACGTCATAAATAAAAAAAGAATCATTTCAAACGCCTTTTTTATTGGTTGAAAAATTGACTTGGGGTGACCTCTCTGACGGCTCTTCCTGTCGGGTGATCCAGCGTCACTCAGTCCACTTCATCTGGTGGCATCGGCGGTTGGCATGGTGCTCTTTCTTTTGTAATGGTGGTGATGTTATGTAGAACCACACAAGCTGCCACCACCTCACATGCCCGCTCCATACACACCCGCAAGCCTTGTGTTACTGTGAGCCACACTATATTTAAGTTATATTTTATTTAGGGGGTCATCAGGTAACACAGACTCAGGTAGTCTCTGTCCCCGAAGCAGCAGGCCATCAAAACGCCGACTGAACAATAAAAAGCAGCTGTCACAATACAGTATGATGTGTGAAATATAACCTTGTTCAAATCTCTGACCAAGAGTGGATTCCCGAAAAATGCGTGAATCACGCACTGACCCAGGTCACCTAGTCTCTAGACTGGTCACCATTAAGTGAGCACATGTCATCTGACAAAAGATTTCAGGCCATTTTAACATACTAGCATTGTAAGAAAATCACCACCTAATGTGGCTTTAATAGAAGTAGAAGTTTCAAGGACAAAATAATGTAGCCTATCCTACATGTCAGATCAAATACGATATGATCAAATACCTGAACACCAATGCTGTGAAATGACATCCTATTCACATAATCCCCTTCATGTTCCCCCAGGGGCGCCCTAATGGGGATATGCGTACAGTCAATCAGCAGTTTATTTACGGCAAGTGCCACCTGGCGAACCGCACGGTATTCTCATGGGGTAGAGGAGTTTGTCGGCCTCTAAACACCCGCGCCTTGCGGAGTGAGCCTCTCACAATCCATGCGCCAGTGTCGATTGGGTCCTCCAAATGCGCCGTCATTTTCGGGGCGGTGCTTCCAGTATGGGAGGTATTCCCTGCCAAAATTAAAATGAACATGAAAACGGTAAAATGAAAGTTCTAACCCCGTTTTGCCATTTCTTTTTCAATACCTGTGCGCACATGTCCTGCCAAAATGAAAAATGAAATTAGATAACTCGATTTTCATTTTCAAGACAAACACGAGTCAGCCTCTGACGAAAATAAAAATAAAATTAAAATATCTTTTTGTCATTTCATTTCATTGGTTAGACTTGTCCTTTCAACAGATTTTGCAAATCAGACAAAATGCGAACGAAAACACAAAGTTGATTAACCTATGGCAAAGTCCCGGTTTGCCATTTCATTTTCCACATCAACGCGCTGTATCTCACAATATGATAAGGCAAAGGCAAACGAGAACTACGTTATCGTTTCCCACTTTGGCTTTTCGTTTTCGAGTTGGCCTACATGTAAATATATGTTAATTAGAAATGGGCGTTGCCTAAACACGGGCGCCAATGATGGAAGTCACGTGAACACAAAAGCGCCCAAAAGCATAAAAAACACACTGAAAAGCGAATCACTTCGCGAATCTCCCGCTACAAAACTTGGTTCTGGGTGCGTGGTCGCAAAAAGCAAGCAAGTCACTTGGCTCAAAAGTTCGAATACTTCAATGGGGTCTACACTGGTCAATTTGCTCCGAACTGGGCCGTAGAGAGAGTTTATTCTTCCGCTCTGGCCCCGACTAAGTTCATGTAACATATAAACAACAATTCGTGTTGATGTACACAATAAGGTCGACCATACATCTTTTAATTATATACATGTTTTCATGCTACACGTAGCCTTTAGCCCCCGCCATCATAGCAACGCCCATTTCTAATTAACACATAGGCTATTTACATGTAGGCCAACTCGAAAACGAAAAGCCAAAGTGAGGAACATACCGTAATTCTCGTTTGCCTTTGCCTTATCATGTTGTCAGATACAGCGCGTTGATGTCGAAAATGAAATGGCAAACCGGGACTTTGCCATAGGTTCATCAATTTTGTCTCTTCGTGTGCATTTTGTGTGTTGAAAGGAAAAATCTAACCAATTAAATTAAATGACAAAAAGATATTTTGATTTTATTTTTATTTTTGTCAGAAAAGACTCCTGAAAATGAAAATCGAGTTATCCAATTTAAATTTTCATTTTGGCAGGATATATGCACACAGATATTGAAAAAGAAACGACAAAACGGGGTTTGAACTTTCATTTTACCGTTTTCATTTTCATTTTAGCAGGGATTAACTCCCATTTTCCATAGACTAATGTTGATTTAACGAAGTTAACCTGCTCAGAGCAGTTTAGAGACGCAGCGTAAATTGCCATGACAGTTTACCGACGTCACAAAATTACTCCTGAAGTTACCTGGATAAGCCGGTTACCTCGCTTCGTAGAATAAGCCCCAGGTCATTTAGCCCTGTAGTGATGCGGCGCGCTCACTTCTCGGGCCCGCGACCAAAACAAAACAGCAAACGGCCTTCCTCTGCTTTATTCCCGTGAGCACATGCATTTATGTCGAAGTCGAGTTGAGTGTATTTTCGCATAGTTCAAATGGAGTTCAATCGTTTAGGCAGCATTTAAAATGCTAATAACGCTACACGAAGCGCGGTCCCCGAGTAATGAAACGTCTGTGTCTGATGAATTAAGTTCGAAGCAAATCGCGGTAATTAAACGAACGACTGTGAGGCAAACGACTGGGTTGCCATCTGGGCCCACGCACATCACGGGGAAATGACATTTAGCTGCTGCCATGATGCCCATTAATTTCTCTCACAGTGGGTCCGGGCGGGGGCGGGCGTTTCTGCGCCAGATGACAAAAGAGAGCCGTGGGGCCTTAAGGAGTGAGAGGAAATGCGGTGCTGAATCCTTTTTTGAAAATGTATCGCCTGCAATATTTTTCTCTGATCAAACATATCATGTTGCAGCATTAACTGTCAGGCTACAATTCCCATTTGACTTCAACACCGGCCAGAGAAGCAGAATAACACTTCAACACGCCATTTAAATGCACTGGCACCACACACAGACCCTTCCCGGAATTTGAGCAGGAATCTCTCTCTCTCTCTCTCTCTCTCTGTTCTCTCCCTCCTCTTTAGATTGATGGCCAAGAGGGATGGGCTCAGGGTAGGAGCTCATCATTATGAGGGGAGGAGAGCCTGGTTGCCTTGGAAACAGCACACCTTAAACCCAATTGGAGGAACCAAAGCAGCTGACTGTGCAGTTTTAAGGCAGCAGTCTGTTCTTAAAAGTGCTCCTTTTATTCTATGTGTGTGTGTGTGTGTGTGTGTGTGTGTGTGCACGCATGCGCATGTGCATATGTCTGTGTGCGTGTGTGCGTGCGTGAGTGCATATGTCTGTGTGTGTGTGTGTGTGTGTGTGCGCGCGCACCCGTGTGCATGTGTCTGTCCTCTAAATGACATTGAGACCTTGTTCAAATGCGTTATTTATGTTAATGTGCCATTGAGGAGCTCAGTGTAATTGTGTTTCGGTGCACAATTATTCATCCCTTTCACACTCTCTCTCTCTCTCTCTCTTTCCCCTTGATCCCTCCATCCTGTGTACCTCTGTCCTTTCCTTTGTAATTAGCTGA
>NC_044506.1:24009450-24011950 GCF_902362185.1 Chanos chanos
TGTAAAACATCTTAGCAGAGCGAGATTCACTGTTCATTCTCTGTTCATTCACTGTTCATTGCAGGTAGACCAGTTATCTCCTGATTCTGTGGTCAGGGCTATTGGCCAGATGGAGAAAGCCAGTCGACATCATAGTAAACAATGAAAAATGAAGTTGACTCAGTAAATTAGTATTTAAACAGCAGATTAGAAGAATTGATTGCAGATTTAGAATCAGGCCATGTTACAGTAAAACAGCTCTGGAGGACTGTCTGTTTAGAGAGAACAAGGAAATGATGTCACAGGCAGCTGGCAATGGCCTTTGTGTGTGTGTGTGTGTGTGTGTGTGTGTGTGCGTGCGTGCATGCATACGTGTGTTTGTGTGCGTGTGTGTATGCGCGTGTGTGCGTGCGTACGTGTTTTTGTGTGTGTGTGTGTGTGTGTGTGTGCGCGTGTGTACGTGTGTACGTGTGTGTGTGTGTGTGCGTGCGTGCATGCATACGTGTGTTTGTGTGTATGCGCGTCTGTGCGTGCATATGTGTGTTTTTGTGTGTGTGTGTGTGTGTGTGTGTGTGCGTGCGTACGTGTGTGTGTATATGTGTGCGTGCGTGCGTGTGTGTGATCAGTATGATCATATATGAGAGAGCAATCTGTCAAAGTCGCATTCTTGCTTTTCAGGCCTCGTGTTTCGGGTTGATGGAAAAGCCTCGTAAGCTGTGAACATGTTGTAAGCTGTTCTGAGGCCTGTAAGGTTGCACTTTAAAACTGACATTAGTGTAGCCACAACCACAAGTCTCACACAAAAATGTTCACTGATGTATTTTAAAAATGTGAGTTAACGGTCACTCTGTTTAACACAGCATTTGTCTGTCAGTGATGTCAGTCTGTCAGTGATGTCAGTGATGACCAAAGAGAGCAGTCCTGAGACCTTTCGCTGTTGTTAAGATGTTATGTTGAATTGTGTGTTTTCACTGTTGTTAAGATGTTACGTTGAATTGTGTGTTTTCACTGTTGTTAACATGTTACGTTGAATTGTGTGTTTTCACTGTTGTTAACATGTTAGGTTGAATTGTGTGTTTTCACTGTTGTTAACATGTTAGGTTGAATTGTGTGTTTTCACTGTTGTTAACATGTTACGTTGAATTGTGTGTTTTCACAGTTGTTAAGATGTTAGGTTGAATTGTGTGTTTTCACTGTTGTTAAGATGTTAGGTTGAATTGTGTGTTTTCACTGTTGTTAACATGTTACGTTGAATTGTGTGTTTTCACTGTTGTTAAGATGTTAGGTTGAATTGTGTGTTTTCACTGTTGTTAAGATGTTAGGTTGAATTGTGTGTTTTCACTGTTGTTAACATGTTAGGTTGAATTGCTAGTGTGACTTTATCAGAGACAGCAGAAGGTCAAACCCTTTGACCCCGTGACTTAAACCTGACTGTCGTGCCACTGCTGTGATGAAGTGATAAATTTCACATGAGGAGGAGACTGAGAGCGAGAGACAGGGAGAGAGAGAGAGAGAAAGAAAGGCAATTAAAACTCTTTTGACGGTTCTCTTATCTCCGCTCACGGCACGTGGACCTTCATTTAATGGTCATTTGTCTCCACGATGGATTCCCTATTTTTACTGACAGAACTAAAGCCCGCGGGCCAGTGAATTATACATGGAGCACAGGCTGAGTGTGTGTGTGTGTGTGTGTGTGTGTGTGAGTGTGTGAGACAGAGAAACAGGGGTTGATACCTCACAGTGGACAGACGTGATATTGCCTTCCTCATGAGAAGGGCGTTTATCACAGAGGTCATGGGGTGATGTATCGCCGTGGCGATGAGAAAATGAATGGTGGAGTAATTATGCTGTTAAAAGGGTGGCCGGACACAAAGTGAGAGCAGCGTAATTTAAATTGTTTTGTTTCCCTGGAGCCGGAGCAGGAGTCGTGAGTGACACCCTCAGACTGCCAGCAGTTATTTATGTCTTCTCAGTAATTGCAGAATTTAATAAGTTTCTTACGAAAAAGGCCAGTTTCAGCACAGTGGATATAAATGATCTCCTTCCTCGCTGCTCTCCGGTCTCCCCCCCCATTCCCCTCTTCTCCTCTCTCTTCTCCTCTTTTTCCCTGCTCCTCTCATCAGATCAGGCCCTCTGTCATACTGTGTGTGTGTGTGTGTGTGTGTCTGTATGCTTGAATATGTCTTGTTTCATCATACTATATGTGTGTGAGTGCATGTATGTGCAAGAGTGTGTGAGTATGTCAGAGTGTGTTTTTGAGTATCTGTCATTCTGTCATGCTGGGTGTGTGTGTGTGTGTATGTGTGTGTGTGTGCACAGGAGTGCTGAGATGCCATGCAAGATGCGCTGCTTCGCAGAGAGAGAGAGAGAGAGAGAGAGAGAGAGAGAGAGCAAGAGAGAGAGCACGCCCTAATTGACAATTATGTACAAAAATAATGCACAAATTTACCCATGATTTGTGAACCTCCAAAAGGCATTTGATTCAATCTGGCATGAGAGGCTACTTTTGAAATTAGCTGTG
>NC_044506.1:24016950-24031950 GCF_902362185.1 Chanos chanos
TGTGTGTCAGTAAGACAGGGTGTAAATGTGTGTGTCAGTAAGACAGGTTGTAAATGTGTGTGTCAGTAAGACAGGTTGTGAATGTGTGTGTCAGCAGGACAGGGTGTAAATGTGTGTGTCAGTAAGACAGGTTGTGAATGTGTGTGTCAGTAAGACAGGGTGTAAATGTGTGTGTCAGTAAGACGGTCAGACAGAATGGAAAGCTATGTTCTGTCAGGCTACAGGGACACATTGTTATTGTTACTGGGTTATATGGATAAAATACACTGGTGGTTAGCGGTGATGCGGTAATGAGATTTAAAATACATGATCATCGAAGCAGCCGTGATGCGACACACACCTGTTCACCTTCATTGTGTATCTATAATATGACTACCCACTGTCGCTAAGGAGAGATTGGGTCCTTGACAGTAGCTCCCGTTAAATGGGACAAGACCGACAACTGGTTAGTTAGCCAGCTAGCAAGGTCTGCTACATTTGAGAAAACCTGAAAATACAGTGTAGCCAACCAGGACAATAATACGGAGAGCTTTCATGTTACCTTTAATCACAAAATACAGATAACGCAGCTGTCAGCTGATGACGTGACCCAAAATGCATTACTAGCTACCTGAGAAACCACCGGCAGTTAACCATTGCAGCCAAATGACAACATCCCGATTAATGTAGCTACACCTTTTATGCGGAGAAATAAGGGACGCCACCCCCAAATACCACCCCCCCTCTCGCCGCAAATCCTCGCTCAGGTTTTGCTGTGTGATATACATGTGTCAACTCTGCACCTGTTACCTGCAGAGGAGGCGTCATTTATTGGATTGAAAACGTGTATGGATTAGGATTAGGCTGTCAAATACAAAAGGACACTGGGGTCCTTTTCCCCCTAAAATTAATAAATAACCCTATAAGGATCAGGATTGTACACTGTCATATTTATATAATGTATCATATTTATTAATTATAAATGAATAACTACTTAACCTTCAGCCCAAAATATAAGAGAATGGATGGAATATCGGGATGATATCTACACTGATTATTGCCTAGCTATTTGAATTGGTTGCTGTGTAATACAGGCTAACGTAGGCTATAATATGGGCTACAGTTGGCAATATACAATTAGACAATACACCATGTCCGCCTCGGAGGAAGTCTGAGGTGTAAGGAATCGAGCGATTCCACTCTGTGTAGTCTGCTCTGCGCGGACATGGGTAGCACCTGCAGTGTGCTGTTTAAGGTCAGACACTCCCCACCCCCCGTGGGCCACCGAAAAAGCTCGATAGCAAACTGTACAGTTTGCCTTGTATTCGTCGCCAGGGAAAGGGCTGACCCACTGATCATTCAGCCCAGTATCTCGAGAGCCTCTTACGTTTCACCGGGTGACTTCAGACATCATTAAAATAATAAGGAAAATATGAATACAGCAACTGAGGGTGCTATTTTAGTGTAAGCTACAAGACAACCACTGAGTTACACCTAATGGAAACGATGACGCTGATGTGCAATCTCACATAGCACGCAGATCTTGTTGGTCTGTAGCTCACCACTGAAATTAAACTTCCCCACTCCGCTTGTATAACTGGTTTGATTTTATTTTATGTCATTCTCAGCGCTCTGAAGATCTAGCGTATATATGAAACGACGTTTACGAAAATACGGGACAAATCGCGTCCCTTATTGTTTCAATCGCAGCATTTTATTTTCCAATACAGGCCGATCGCGTATTATAAGGGACGGGTGGCAGCCTTAACCACACTACAGCTGTGTTTAGATGGCTAAGCTGTAAAATGTTGAAAACTCACACTAAAATAAATTATTTCTGTTAAAAAACAGTTATGGAATCTCACACGGTTTCTGTTTTTTGTGACTGGTGAAAAATGTGAACTCATGAATGAGGCCACGCTTTACAGTTATTTTAGAACAGCTAAGGGGTGTTTTTAGGCACGACGCGAAACTATTGCATTGACAATAAAGTAATGAAAGGACTATGATGTTTGTCCTTGTATTTTTATGTGGTAAATTGGAGAATTTGTAGTTTTAGAGAGTAATTCAAAAGTAAAGTTATGCAATTACTTCTCAGAAGGAGTAACGAGTAAAGTAACCCTGAGAAGAAAAACTGAGAGGAGCAGCTTTAGACAAAACTATGACAGGACAAAGCAGCATTTGACCACTGTAGACATAAAGTGGGATTGTAGAGGTATTCTGGCCAGAAAACGAGGCACCTTTCACCTGTTTTTCTCCTCAGTTATAGTTATATTGGGGGGTTTTTTTTATCAAGGGGACAAATCAGATGGAATCGTGGCATTTGCCTTCATCAGGATTTATGAAAAACTGCACCTCCAAATCTTTCTCTCTCACATACACTCACACACACTCTACAGTTAATATAACATTTATTCAAATCTCTCTCTCACACACACACACACAAACAAATTCAGATCTCTCTCTCTTTCTCTCTCTCTCACACACACACACACACACACAATTACAGTTAATAAAACAACATTTATTTGAACATTACATATTTAAATCACAATAAAAGTATTTTTCAGAAATTAAATCTTTTAAAAGTCAGCATTGCTTCTCCTGCATCCCTGAAAAATCTGGCTCACATTGGCTGATAAAACAGATGCAAAACAGTGCTGACACGCTGCCATTTCATGGTTAAAAAAAAAAAACCCTGTTGCTGTAGCACTTTGTTTTAGGGTCAGGCACAGACGCTGCAGCCGCTCATGAAAAAGTCCATTTTCTTCACCTGTGCATTCACACAACACAACTACTCATCCTCAGAACAACACGCAGGCAGCAGAAGTTTTACGAGGACGTTCAGCGAGTCCTCTTTTTAAAAAAAAGGCACCGATGGAGGAGAGATGGGACGTAAAAATAAAGGAAAAAAAAACACACACATATCCCGAGCTCCTCATCCACTGTGGTCGTCATTTGTAAAAGCAGAAACATTGTCCTGTACGGAGATAGGCAGGACGCCCTGAGCACACGTCATGGATGCACATCCTGTTCGTTGCTAGGAGACGAAGACAGACAGCTAAATAGCTCTGTGTCAGTGGGCGGAGACTCAAAGGTGTGTGTGGGGCTTCTGTCAGGAGAAGAGCTCTCAGTATTTGGAGTTGCTGGTTCCACACTATGACCAAGCCCAGAGGACGTCGTGCTGGTGGGACAGAAAGAAAAAAAAACTCAGAGCTCAACTCACTGACTCACCCAGAGAAAGCAGGAACAGTTTGTAAAAACATCTCAATAAAACGCCCTCAGCGAGACACATACCTCTCAGAGTCAGAGCCTCAGTGAGACACATACCTCTCAGAGTCACAGCCTCAGTGAGACACATACCTCTCAGAGTCAGAGTCACAGCCTCAGTGAGACACATACCTCTCAGAGTCAGAGTCACAGCCTCAGTGAGACACATACCTCTCAGAGTCAGAGTCACAGCCTCAGTGAGACACATACCTCTCAGAGTCAGAGTCACAGCCTCAGTGAGACACATACCTCTCAGAGTCAGAGTCACAGCCTCAGTGAGACACATACCTCTCAGAGTCAGAGTCACGGCCTCAGTGAGACACATACCTCTCAGAGTCAGTACAACAGCCTCAGCGAGACACATACCTCTCAGAGTCAGTACAACAGCCTCAGTGAGACACATACCTCTCAGAGTCAGAGTCACGGCCTCAGTGAGACACATACCTCTCAGAGTCAGTACAACAGCCTCAGCGAGACACATACCTCTCAGAGTCAGTACAACAGCCTCAGTGAGACACATACCTCTCAGAGTCAGAGTCACAGCCTCAGTGAGACAAATACCTCTCAGAGTCAGTACAACAGCCTCAGCGAGACACATACCTCTCAGAGTCAGTACAACAGCCTCAGTGAGACACATACCTCTCAGAGTCAGAGCCTCAGTGAGACACATACCTCTCAGAGTCACAGCCTCAGTGAGACACATACCTCTCAGAGTCAGAGTCACAGCCTCAGCGAGACACATACCTCTCAGAGTCAGTACAACAGCCTCAGTGAGACACATACCTCTCAGAGTCAGAGTCACACCCTCAGTGAGACACATACCTCTCAGAGTCAGAGTCACAGCCTCAGTGAGACACATACCTCTCAGAGTCAGAGTCACAGCCTCAGTGAGACACATACCTCTCAGAGTCGGAGTCACAGCAGCTTCTCCTCTCTTCTTCCTCACGCTCTTCCTCCTCAAGTGGAAAGCGGCGTGTGTCACACACACAGCGCTGAATAGCCTGGGCCACTGTGTAGCGTGTCAGGCCCTGCACACACGCCTCCATCTTAGCAACACTCAGCTGGGACTGCAGGAAGAGATGCAGACGGCTGTCTGACAGCAGTATCGGAGTCCTCAGCACCCTACACACACACACACACACACAGAGACTTACACACTGTTCACTTACACCTCAATACTCTGTCCACACAGAGACCGACAGACTTTAGTGCTCCACACAAACACATAAAAACAAACTAAACAAAAAACATGCTGAACAAATATATGCACAGGTATATTTGCACAGATCAAATTATTCATACAATAATTCAGGAGAACACATCACTTCTTAAAGAACCATATTTCTCCACAACTCCTCCATCTGAAACACATTTATGTTAGATTCCACCCACTTAACGTTTTACAGTAACTGTATTAAGTGTTCTCGTTTTAGAGTAACTGTATGAGGAGGGAGAGAAGTGTTCTCGTTTTAGAGTAACTGTATGAGGAGGGAGAGAAGTGTTCTCGTTTTAGAGTAACTGTATGAGGAGAGAGAGAAGTGTTCTCGTTTTCCACACAGAGTATGGAAAAGAATGCTGACAGCAAGAGGAAAAGGAATTTCCACTGAACAGCCACTAGGTGGCAGACAACTTCACCCCAAAGGTCAGTTTAAAACCAGCAATAGAACGGCTAGTTAACTAGGTGTTCATTCAGAGAAGTGTAAAACCAGTGACAGAACAGCTGGGTTAACTGGGTTTCGGTTCAGAGAAGGGCAGGCATGTTCACAGAGACGGGGTGCAGGAGAGGGAAAGACCCATACCCTTCCAGAAACTGCTGCAGTCCCTCCATCCTCTGCGTCACCTGGTTTGTGTTAGTCAGACTGAAGAATGGATTCCATGGAGGAAGCTTTGGCACCTCCCTGAGACACACACACACACACACACACACACGAACGTGCACACACACACACACACACACACACACACAACCACACACACACACACACACACACCACAGTTATATCATCTGCAAGCAGCTAACAGTCGTAAGGCTTCAGTCACTCAGAACACTGCCAAATAGTAAAGTAAAATAAAACATGTAAGAACAAGGGGTAACACCAGCCAGGTAAGTGTTGACTTACATGAGTAGGTCGTTGTCCTGGAGTCTTTGTCGGAGCCAAACAAACTCACTATAGCGCCGTCGAACACACGAAGTCTTCTTTCTGAAGCACATGCTATTGGTCTGGAAACAAGAAACATCATGACTGTGTATCCATAACACTCAAGTTCATACGTACATCAACCAAAAACCATGAAAAGAGTGTGTGTGTGTGTGTGTGTGTGTGTGTGTGTGTGTGTGTTTATTATCACATAACAGGGCCTGACATGCTAGTCAGGACACACTCACATGAATGCAGATCTCATAGTTGACGTATGTGTGCCAGAAATCGCCCCTCTGTATCCGTGGATCCCGTACCCAAACACTGACAAACTCCTGTAACAGAGCCAAAAGGTACACAGAAATGACCATCTAAATATTTAATAACAGTAAATAATTTTTTAAAAAGTAGACCATAGTTTTGCCAAGCTTTAGCACATACACAGTCTCATGGTCTCTCTTTATCTTAAAACCATCACAGGAACTTGGCCTAAACACTTAAAACCACACAGCCAGACACTACTTGAAAAAGACTGCAAATGTTACTGCAAAAGCCAGGAGCATTTTTAGACAGCCTAGCGCAAGAGCAACTGTCAATGCAATTTTAGAAAAAGTCCATTTTTGAGTTCAGCAGGTAAACTGGTTTCTAAATGTAGCAGGTCTGTGAAGATGTGATGCAGAGTAGCAGTGGAAGCCTCGGAGAGTGAGGGAGAAAGAAAGAAAGAAAGAAAGAAAGAAAGAAAGAAAGAAAGAAAGAAAGAAAGAAAGAAAAGAAAGAATGAAAGAAAGAAAGAAAGAAAGAAAAGAAAGAAAGAAAGAACTAACCTTTTTCATTACGTTTTCAGTCATGTCCATGAATGAGCTATGGACGACAGAGGGAGAGCATTAATACCTCGTTGACCAAATATGACGCCGGCTACAAACAGAAACTATAGAACGACCTAAAAAGAAGGGTTAGGATTTACGCGGAAGGCATAATGTACCTCATCGTTAGGTTTAATAAAAGGGTGTTTGCTCGAGAGCAGATACTACGAATACGACTACACCACCGTAGGCTTTCCCCACAATAATACACAACTAGACAGCAATGTTACTGAGTAAAGTTAAAACCCAAATACATTCGTTCATTTGGGTATAAAAAAGACACTTCTGCATTCCCCCCTGTGCCTAAGTGCCTTAGCCATCCATGGTATGAGACGAATGCCGCACTGGCCGCGGCAATACTGAAATAACAGTTTGGGTTCTGTAGCCTATGTAGCTGAACTGAACCAGTCGACGGCAGCGCCACGGGTAAACCTCATCAAAAGACAACTGTTTATCAGTTCGAGCCTTTGACTGCTAGGACCCCACCTCGAGTTCGGCTCTGGCTCGAGGCGAGTCCGTTACCCTCACAATAGAAAAATAATACCCATAAATGTTCTCAAGACAATCAGTAGGCTACCGTTGTACATTTACCGTTGTACATACAAGATGCCATTGATAGTTCTAGACGATTAAGGACAACTAATACGGTACAGCGTACGATACTGAAGAACTTCAGCTGAACTTTCCCCTAAGACATAGTAAGAGTGGTTGGAACAAAGACGACCTTAAGAGTCGACTGGCGTCTGATTTAATCTTTGTTCGTCACTGACCTCTCATAAACTTCGAGTCTCTGGGTGATCTTAAAGACAGGCAAATCAAGGTAAAAATATAAAGACAGTTTAATTCAGATGTGAGGGCCAGTTATTCAGTTACAAATTATGGTGTTTTCCGTATCTTTGAACAAATGAATCTGATGACAACAGTAAACTGTAGATGTGCCGAGCGCGCGCGCGTTGTATTCAATGACTTCCTATAGGCAAGAGTTAAAGCTGCCGAATAAGCACACTGAGATAAACGAAGGGAATTATGTTACCGAAAAAAGGGGTGTACGACAGAAAACAGTTCTGCAAACTGACAGGGCACACTCACAAACATATAGCCACAGCTGACACTAAAAGTGTGAATCGTTTTAAATGATTTAACAGACCAGAATGACTCGGGCACCACAGTCATGAAATATATTAAAACAGGTCATTACCCAGAGACAAACGTGGCCGACAGATTAAGTGCAGCGTGCCTCTAATTCTAAACAGTATAAATTCTATAACTTCATTTATAGAATTTCCGTTTCGAATGTTTTAAGAATCGTTTTCTCCAACGTAATTTTAGCCTTCTTCTGTAAAATTCAAGACCAGCCAAAATCAAAACCAGCCATGTTTTTCTGCTTTCGTTAGGTTTCATTATCTCTCATACAATTCATTAAAATCAACCTTTAAAAAACGCTACTTATGAAGATAAATGGTCAGTCTCACCTCTATATACGTTTTGTGTCGCCCTGAATGAGGAGTGTTAAACTTGAGACCAGACGGCGGAGAGCACACTCCAGGTGTTGCTCAGAATGCCTTGATTACCTCTGGTGCGCTTGGATATTTTGAGTCTTCGTGTTTGGCGCGCGCCTGTGTGACACTGTTGCTTCGCGCGTTCACCTAACCGTGCTCACCAAAGTCTCCTCTCGCATCTCAGAAACGGGCAGGCGGTTTTCCGAACACAGAGCCCGTTATGATGTATTAGATAATACTCTCAAGAAAACCAGTCACTCTGGTGAACCAGACAAAAACAATCTAAATAGACATCTAACTCCAAAGCTTATGAGTTGGGCTTTATTGGAATATACACATGGATATTTCAGAGCAAACGCAGTTTAAGTGAAAACCCAGATTCTGTATGACAACAAAGCCTTAAGCATGGCGGGCAATATGCGTGCAGCGTTGTAGACGTGAATTCATCGATAAATGGAAAAAAGGGGGAAAGAAAGAAGAGACTGACCCTCCTCGTGCAAAGGCTGTGTTAAGAATGCAATTCCAGCCAGAGGTTTTGTCGCTGCCCAGTTTGCGATGCGGACTAAGGGAGTGAGGTTTAGAGACGGTATCCCAAAGCCATTGAGCAACAGAAAATCCTGAGCGATTCAGAGCCTAACTCAGTGGTTCAACAACAGTACTTACAGATTTACAGATCTTATGTAGAACTATGCCGCCCCACGTGCCTGCCGGGCTTAAAAAAGCTTTATTTAACTTACTCTTTTAATCTTTCAGTTTACCGAGCACTTTGACATTTGTGCGTGTTTGTGCATGTGTGTATGTAATGAATCTTTGTCCATACTCAGTACTCCACCAAAACACCAAGAGACAATTCCAAAACGAGAAGCCAAGTTCACAGCTCATATGACTGACTGACACAGGAGGGGAAGAATGGAGCTCTAGTCCTTGGATCCAAATCTCTGATCCTCTTTGGTCCACTGTCACTTTAGCCTTGTGTACAGAACAGTGCGCAGAGGTAAAACACATGACCATCGTTTAGTTAAGCAGGTAAGGCAGAGGACTTCTGACACACACAAGAATCCTGTCATTTATAGGTAATCTACTATCTCTCATGGATTTCCATCATTATGGACTAACACCCACCACACAAAAAGGCAAAGCCACAGGGAGTACAAGCCCAGTTCACCACTGCATTACACCAACCAGAGGACCTGCTGTCCCAATCCTCTGAGACCTCTAGCTCTGTACCATACACCGTACACCGTACCATACCGAGAAAACCCAACGCAAAGGGCAGGTTTCCAGAACAGTCTGAAAGGATTCAGAGTGTGATGATAATCTAACTGTTTCGGGAAAAAAAACAGTTCGTGTTTTGTCCACATTTTTCAATGTCAGACACAGAAGTCTTTATTGGCCTGTGGCGTGGATGATTTGGGCGTTTCACTGTGCTGATGGTGAGTGAAAAAAGCATGTGAAAAGACATCCAGAACAGCAGGTCATCAAATCCACTCTGACAGAGGAAGAGCATTTCATACACTGAAATATTATTCCTTTTTACGAGGTATCACAAACTGAATTTCACACATGGTCATGGTTACCATGGCAGCTAATGCCTCCTCCCCTGAGGCAGACAGAGAGAGAGAGAGAGAATATGCCAGAAAAAGAAAAGAACACATTTTTCAGTTCACATACGTTGCACTCCACCTTTCAGTTTTAGTTCCTCCCTCTTCTTCCTCCTCCACACCCCCAAACACACACATCAGCACGGTCAACTTCTCCACCCCCCCCCCCCCAACCACGCACATCAGCACGGTCAACTTCTCCACACCCCCAAACACACACATCAGCACGGTCAACTCATCCACACCCCCCCACCCCAACCACGCACATCAGCACGGTCAACTTCTCCACACCCCCAAACACACACATCAGCACGGTCAACTTCTCCACACCCCCAACCACGCACATCAGCACGGTCAACTCATCCACACCCCCCCCCCCCCCCCCCAACCACGCACATCAGCATAGTAAACTTAGGCTGCAGGGCAGAGGTCATCCTAATCAGTCATGATGAAACACTGCCTTTTCCTGGGTTGTGTGCAGACATATATGTGGTTTGTGTTTCATGTGGGTGAGCTGACTAGAGTATTGGCTTGTCCAGACTCTGGGTTCTCATGTCTTGGTTCCTGCTCTGCGATGACTCTGTGATGTGTCCACTAGTTTCAGTTTTCCTGTCACTGTTAAGTCACTGATTCAGTCTGATACTGAGGAGGCAAAAACACTGAGAGGGGACATAAAGACAAAACAAGGTCAAAGGGCGTCCGTAAAGCCGTCATCAGGATCAGGAGACTCGGGCACTGAGGAGAGTTCTGTTTATACCCACACTGTAATCCTGTTCACAGGAACATTACATCACCGCCCCCAGACTCCTCAGTGACCTCTGACCTTTCTGTGGTTGTAATGTGCACTTTGACCCTGAATGACCTGAGGAACAAAAGGATATTGAGTTGGAGTCTTAATCAGGGATCAGTTATTGTCCCAGCTATACCGCTCATATTACTGGTCACATTACTGGTGTGTGATTAGATCAGTCTCTGTCCTGTTGACAGTCTCAGAATGAGCATACAGAGAGTGTGTGTGTGTGTCTCTATGGTAAACAATGGTGACTAAATTACACTCAGAGCTCCACTGACAGCACTGTGTGTGTGTGTGTGTGTGTATATGTGTAACACACACACACACACACACATATACTGTCTGTAAGGAGAGAAATCAGGTCTCAAACTGTAACAGTTAAAACTAAAACTTAATCTTACCAAACGGCAGTGATGAACTTCTGTATTTTTTGGAGGAGTTTCCATATTAGAAGAGGAACGAACACTGAGCTCCTTACACACCCACCAATGAGACAATGAGACGGACATTAAAGGAGACACCACATGGTATCAGCCACAGACACTCTGAGAGCAGCTGGTTGGGAAGAGAAACAGAAAGACACACGGCCACAGACTGACTCAATTCTGCATTACAACCAGATTTATGATTAACCAACAGTTAGCCACCTGTGTCATGTGACCACACACTCCAGTTTTCCTTGGTTTCCACAGTGTGAAATGGGAATTTCCATACACTGAAAGTTCACCTTGGGTAAGCGTGAAGTCAACACAGTAAAACAGTGACATATAACATCAAGTGAGAAATTTCCACAGTGTAGAAATACTTTCATTTCCCATGTGGTGAAATGGTTGGTACAGCCCCGGGGTGCTGTTCTGTGAATTGACCTCTTTCTCATGTCAGAGGAAAGGAGTAGCAGAGTGCAGGAGTTCAGACCAGCCTGAGGAGGTCTGAGAGGAGGATGCCCTTTGGTTCATAATGATTGGACCAGATTAATGATAAATCCTCATTAGGAAGTCACTTCAGACTTGTCTTCCCTCTGGTCCAAAACACCAGACGCATGGGCGGGTTCAGGCAGTCTGATGTCCAATAAAAGTGCTCCTTTGGTTCTCTCCTATTGGACAGTTTTAAATTTTAGCTTGTCAGTTTGTTACCTGAGAAATC
Organism: Chanos chanos; assembly: GCF_902362185.1. Classification (NCBI taxonomy): domain Eukaryota; kingdom Metazoa; phylum Chordata; class Actinopteri; order Gonorynchiformes; family Chanidae; genus Chanos; species Chanos chanos. The sequence goes on from NC_044506.1 coordinate 24,028,237, forward strand.
ATGCTTCCAAGAGTAACACCCAAATCATGGAGGGCTCATTAGGGTGACAAGTTTCCCTCTGTTAGGAAATCAGTGTCTTCTCCCGCCCTCTGGCACTCAGGGGCCAACAGCTCCAGGAGATAGAAACACACATAGACACATCTACCTACCTACCTACCTCACCTGGACTTTAGATCAACGTCGGTAATTCATAGGTTTGACACTTTCTCACCAGGACACACACAACACACCCAACACACCTCACATACGCACACAACACACACACGCAAGCACCACACACACCACACGCAAGCACCACACACACCACACGCAAACAACACACACACGCAAGCACCACACGCAAACACCACACACACGCAAGCACCACACACGCCACACGCAAACAACACACACACGCAAACAACACACACGCCACACGCAAACAACACACACAAACAACACACACACGCCACACGCAAACAACACACACACGCAAACACCACACGCACGCAAGCACCACACATCACACGCAAGCACCACACACACGCAAGCACCACACACGCCACACGCAAACAACACACACATGCAAACAACACACACACACCACACGCAAACACACACACACACAGAAAAAAAGGCAATCATACAAACCTTTATTGAACAGAACTTTTTTTAGGGAAAAAAAAAAAAAATATTTACAGCGAGAATTTACAAGCGACATGCTCTGGACTTCTGAATTTCAAGTAAGTAGTGAGAATAAAATATAAGAACAATATAACCAGTAACTAGATAAAAAAAGAAAACAAACATAATATTTCTATAAACTACACAAAATTGTTCTATGAGTGTGTTTTCCAGCTAAAACCAGCTATGGGTATTAGAGAGGAGGGTAGCGTGAGTGAGGAGAGAGTATAGAGAGAGGAGCTGGCAGGGAGGAGACATCAGAAATCAACAAAGCCAGTACTGAAGTCAAAGCCAGTACTGAAGTCAAAGCGTGGTGTGTCCGTCCCCTCTTACGCGTTCAGTTCTCTCCTGTCTCACGCAGCCGGCGCCTTGATCCCGTCTTAAAACTAAACAAAAACACCACCGCTCACACTACCAGTACAGTCAACTTCATCAAACGGAAAAGAAAACCCCCCACGGAGGGGGAAGGGGGAGGGCGGGGCACCCTGAGAGGACAGGGAGGTTTGGCCAAGGAAAGCGTGCGTGTGAAGGTTACTGCTGCTCATCCTCCGGGCAGGAATGCCAGGTGAGCCTTTCCTCGTAGAAAGCGATGACCACCTGTGGACAGCGAGTGTTAGCCTCCCGTGCCGGCACCAGGTCGGCCTCGTCCGAGTCTTTCCTGACAGAGTCACAGAAACAGGATCAGAATCCGAGTCTTTCACTGGCCAAGTACTCGGTTTACAAGGAATTTATCTTGGTTCAGGTGTCAACATAGAACATACCCAATAAGAACAGTATGAAACAGATGCATTATAAAGACAGAGAACAAACTGTAAAGACAGACTGTACAGTAGACAATATACCGGACTATAAAATAAAATACAGACTGTGAGAGACTATACAATATACAACAGAATACACAACAGGCAATGGATTAGACTATAAAATAAGACAGTCCACAGACCAGGAGCAGACTGTACAACATGCATAAGACAGACTGGACGCAGGCAGACTGCAGGTAAGGGATCTGTGAAGCAATCAGTTTTGACAAGTAATGAGTTAGTAAATGATAAATTATAGTGAGGAAGAGCAAAGCAATGAGTTAAAGTGTGTATGTGTCCTGACTGACTGACTGACAGATGGCAGAGGACAGTGTGTGTGTGTCCTGACTGACTGACAGATGGCAGAGGACAGTGTGTGTGTGTCCTGACTGACTGACTGACAGACGGCAGAGGACAGTGTGTGTGTGTCCTGACTGACTGACTGACAGACGGCAGAGGACAGTGTGTGTGTGTCCTGACTGACTGACAGACGGCAGAGGACAGTGTGTGTGTGTCCTGACTGACTGACTGACGGCAGAGGACAGTGTGTGTGTGTCCTGACTGACTGGCAGATGGCAGAGGACAGTGTGTGTGTGTCCTGACTGACTGACAGACAGATGGCAGAGGACAGTGTGTGTGTGTCCTGACTGACTGACAGACAGATGGCAGGGGACAGTGTGTGTGTCCTGACTGACTGACAGACAGACGGCAGAGGACAGCGTGTGTGTGTCCTGACTGACTGACAGACGGCAGAGGACAGCGTGTGTGTGTCCTGACTGACTGACAGACGGCAGAGGACAGTGTGTGTGTGTCCTGACTGACTGGCAGAGGACAGCGTGTGTGTGTGTCCTGACTGACTGACAGACGGCAGAGGACAGTGTGTGTGTGTGTGTGTCCTGACTGACTGGCAGAGGACAGTGTGTGTGTGTGTGTGTGTGTCCTGACTGACTGGCAGAGGACAGTGTGTGTGTGTGTGTGTGTGTGTGTCCTGACTGACTGACAGACGACAGAGGACAGTGTGTGTGTGTGTGTGTGTGTCCTGACTGACTGACAGACGGCAGAGGACAGTGTGTGTGTGTCCCCTGACTGACAGGCAGAGGACAGCGGTAAAGGCTGAACAGTCAGAGAGAGGGAGAACAGAGGGGGGGCTGTTTAGGAGGCACATGGGCCTGTGGGAAGAGGCTGTACAGGTGGAGGTCGGTCCGAGTCTTTAGAGCTCTCGCTTTCCGTCTCTGCTGAGATGGGAAAACTGCGGGAACGGCGAGAGAGAGAATCACCATTTTCAGGAAGCAGGCAAAGAAAAAAAAAAAAAGCTGATTTGGTGAATTGTGCTCTAATGGATTACGTCAGAATTTCTTGACCAGCCCTGGGGAGGTTTAGCTTTGAATGAAAATATATGAAGGAAGTGATTTCCAAACAAGCAACATTTCTGTGGCCTGTAAGTCAGTGAGTGAAATGCCACCTGCTGGTCACACAAAGCACTGCATCACTTCGTCCACACTACAGACCACTGCTATGAGTAACAGACCACTGCTATGGATGCTGTGCTGATCACTAATGGACTATTCTTTAGTGGAAGATTTAAAATAATTTTTAAATCAGTCATTTTTAAATCAATATTTTGTGTCAAATTATTGTATAATGTACAACGAGCCTGAGAAAAAAAACCCCTTCAGGATGACTGAAGACCTGCATCACCCTGTCAGGGTTTATTTCACAATAATGACCAGCTCCCTGTACATTATCCCTTACATAAATTCCAGTGTCCTGTGAGTCAGGTAAGGCATCACAGACCAGACTGCAACACACTACCAGGGGCAGCACTATCTGTCACTGGGACAATCTGTACTTCAGACAAAAAGAGTGTTAAGCATATTCACTCAGGACTCCAGGCTGCAGGGAACAGGGTAGAGGACAAGGACAGACAGGAGGAGAGAGAGAGGAGACAGACAGACAGGAGGGGTGAGAGAGGAGACAGACAGACAGGAGAGAGAGAGAGAAGACAGACAGGAGGAGAGACAGGATAGCTCTAACTCAGGAGAAGCAGGCCATGTTCTTACCACTTCATTAGGAACATAAGTTCTCCACTGCTGTCCGTTGCTCCAATAATTCGCTCCGGCTCAAGGTTTCGTGCAAATCCTCGTGGCTTCTCAGTCTGCGAACACACACACACACACACACATTAATACAGACACACACACACACACACACACACACACATTAATACAGACAGACACACACACACACACAC
>NC_044506.1:24034450-24064450 GCF_902362185.1 Chanos chanos
GAGTGTCACAGCTGTGTGGGTCACATCGAGGCCGGGCGGGGCCAGTCTTACCATCTCTTTCTTCTTCTTGGCCTTGCTCTCCTCCGTCTCAGGCTCGTCGGCCGGAGGCTTCCTCTTGTTTGATTCGGGTTTCTCCGTCACGGCCTTCTGAGACTCCAGGAACGCAGAAATAAGCTCTGGACAGTCCAGGTTCTCCTCCGGCTCCCATGTGTTATCAGCACTGATCACAGAACAGTGAGCATCACACATCACGAACACAAAACCCAGAAAATACAAAACACAGTATGGGAATCTGACAGGAAAAGGATGAAAAGTATATCATGGATCTAAAGGTTGTTTTAACTACACATTATAAATGTAAGAATCCAGCCCAAGTCTCCAATAAGGAGTTTGCCCCACAACCAAATTCTCTTCAAAAGCTAAATTTGAGTTTTACATCTCAGTTTAATAATGAATTTTGTAAACAGCTGCTGCACATTATCAGTGATGAGGAGAAAAGTGTCAGTGAGACACCCAGGGCACAGTCAGTGAGACACCTGGACACAGTCAGACAGACACCCAGGGCACAGTCAGTGAGACACCTGGACACAGTCAGTTAGACACCCAGGGCACAGTCAGTTAGACACCCAGGGCACAGTCAGTTAGACACCTGGACACAGTCAGTTAGACACCCAGGGCACAGTCAGTGAGACACCTGGACACAGTCAGTGAGACACCTGGACACAGTCAGTTAGACACCCAGGGCACAGTCAGTGAGACACCCAGGGCACAGTCAGTGAGACACCCAGGGCACAGTCAGTGAGACACCTGGACACAGTCAGTGAGACACCTGGACACAGTCAGTTAGACACCCAGGGCACAGTCAGTGAGACACCCAGGGCACAGTCAGTGAGACACCCAGGGCACAGTCAGTGAGACACCTGGACACAGTCAGTGAGACACCCAGGGCACAGTCAGTTAGACACCCGGACACAGTCAGACAGACACCTGGACACAGTCAGTTAGACACCTGGACACAGTCAGACAGACACCTGGACACAGTCAGTGAGACACCTGGACACAGTCAGTGAGACACCTGGACACAGTCAGACAGACACCTGGACACAGTCAGACAGACACCTGGACACAGTCAGTGAGACACCTGGACACAGTCAGACAGACACCTGGACACAGTCAGTTAGACACCTGGACACAGTCAGACAGACACCTGGACACAGTCAGTGAGACACCTGGACACAGTCAGACAGACACCTGGACACAGTCAGTGAGACACCTGGACACAGTCAGACAGACACCTGGACACAGTCAGTTAGACACCTGGACACAGTCAGACAGACACCTGGACACAGTCAGACAGACACCTGGACACAGTCAGACAGACACCTGGACACAGTCAGTGAGACACCTGGACACAGTCAGACAGACACCTGGACACAGTCAGACAGACACCTGGACACAGTCAGTGAGACACCTGGACACAGTCAGACAGACACCTGGACACAGTCAGTGAGACACCTGGACACAGTCAGACAGACACCTGGACACAGTCAGTGAGACACCTGGACACAGTCAGTGAGACACCTGGACACAGTCAGACAGACACCTGGACACAGTCAGACAGACACCTGGACACAGTCAGTGAGACACCTGGACACAGTCAGTGAGACACCTGGACACAGTCAGACAGACACCTGGACACAGTCAGTGAGACACCTGGACACAGTCAGACAGACACCTGGACACAGTCAGACAGACACCTGGACACAGTCAGTTAGACACCTGGACACAGTCAGACAGACACCCAGGGCACAGTCAGTTAGACACCTGGACACAGTCAGTTAGACACCCAGGGCACAGTCAGTTAGACACCTGGACACAGTCAGTTAGACACCCGGACACAGTCAGTTAGACACCTGGACACAGTCAGACAGACACCTGGACACAGTCAGTTAGACACCTGGACACAGTCAGTTAGACACCCAGGGCACAGTCAGTTAGACACCTGGACACAGTCAGTTAGACACCCAGGGCACAGTCAGTTAGACACCTGGACACAGTCAGTTAGACACCTGGACACAGTCAGTTAGACACCCAGGGCACAGTCAGTTAGACACCTGGACACAGTCAGTTAGACACCCAGGGCACAGTCAGTTAGACACCTGGACACAGTCAGTTAGACACCTGGACACAGTCAGTTAGACACCCAGAGCACAGTCAGTTAGACACCTGGACACAGTCAGTTAGACACCTGGACACAGTCAGACAGACACCTGGACACAGTCAGTTAGACACCTGGACACAGTCAGACAGACACCTGGACACAGTCAGACAGACACCTGGACACAGTCAGTTAGACACCTGGACACAGTCAGACAGACACCTGGACACAGTCAGTTAGACACCTGGACACAGTCAGTTAGACACCTGGACACAGTCAGACAGACACCTGGACACAGTCAGTTAGACACCCAGGGCACAGTCAGTTAGACACCCAGGGCACAGTCAGTTAGACACCTGGACACAGTCAGTTAGACACCCAGGGCACAGTCAGACAGACACCCAGGGCACAGTCAGTTAGACACCTGGACACAGTCAGTTAGACACCTGGACACAGTCAGTTAGACACCTGGACACAGTCAGTTAGACACCCAGGGCACAGTCAGTTAGACACCTGGACACAGTCAGTTAGACACCTGGACACAGTCAGTTAGACACCCAGGGCACAGTCAGTTAGACACCTGGACACAGTCAGTTAGACACCTGGACACAGTCAGTTAGACACCCAGGGCACAGTCAGTTAGACACCTGGACACAGTCAGTGAGACACCCAGGGCACAGTCAGACAGACACCTGGACACAGTCAGTTAGACACCCAGGGCACAGTCAGTTAGACACCTGGACACAGTCAGTTAGACACCTGGACACAGTCAGTTAGACACCCAGGGCACAGTCAGTTAGACACCTGGACACAGTCAGTTAGACACCTGGACACAGTCAGTTAGACACCTGGACACAGTCAGTTAGACACCTGGACACAGTCAGACAGACACCTGGACACAGTCAGTTAGACACCTGGACACAGTCAGTTAGACACCTGGACACAGTCAGTTAGACACCCAGGACACAGTCAGTTAGACACCTGGACACAGTCAGTTAGACACCCAGGGCACACTCTCATACTCACTCTGAGAAGCCTTTCCACTTGAGGAAATATTCCACTTTTCCGTTCACCACACGCTGGTCCAGAACCTTCTCCACCACAAACTCCTCTGGCTCTGACACCTCTTTTTTAGTTTTGCTAGCTTGCTTCTTACCCATGGTGCTCTGCCACACAACCAAAACACAACCACGGTGTTATAACACAAGCCTGCAATGAAAGACAAGGAAAACCGTACCTCTGTGATATGGTAAACAACATAAAGGCCTCCCCACGCTTCAACCGTGAACGTTTGCAATTGAGAAAAAGGACAACCTGTCAATAACAATAACAAAAACATAACAACAATAATAATAATAATAATAATAATAATAATAAGAGGCACTCTAAAAACGACTTCAAAAGGGACACGAGACTAAACCATCTCCATTAGCCTTTGTAGTTCCGATACTTCGGTGACGCCTATTTATCCTGTGTAATGTGTACCTCAATATCCCGTTCATTAGCCCAAAAGATTAAGTTTGGCCGCGGCTTCCGAAATTACGCCAAACGTTGAAATAAAGTCTCTACGGTAAATTAAGACTTGTGCTGCCAGCCACAACTTTTAGCCTTTTAGCTAGCTCTTAGCTGCGTGTACAGGAGCCTGATGCTTCGTTGCCATCAACTTAACTTAGCATGGAGCGCCAATAAACTTACATGCATGCAACGGCTTACCTCTAATCGCTTAGTCATACAGGTACCTATCATAAAGCCTTAGTCAGTGGTCAGTCAAAGTCAGCAAGACTAGAAAACACCAATTCATTTGGTTTAAGTAGTTAGCGATCGGTTAGATCAGACTTCAATCGATAGCTTCAAGCGTTTCAAGCGACTGAACATGTAAGTGAAACGAATTGCACGAAACAATACATTAAGAAACCTCTGCTCCCTCTACACATTTTAAGATCTTATAATGGACGTGCACCACTTTTTAAACAGCCGTATGCATTTAAACTGCATTTAAGGCAACAAAACCTTTGATGTTAGCCAGCTAACCAGCTAGCATGTGAGCTTACATAACAAACTAACATATCAACCTAGCACGCCTTAACCTGCCTAGGTCTGATTAGATTACACATACACAAATCTCTATCAATATGCAACGCATCCACGATTTGCTGTGTCTCGGTGTAACTGCCTGCACGCGATAGTCTGAGTGTAACGATACTGAATGACCAACTAGTCATGCGTCCCGCGCGTAACGTTACTGCAGGCGCGCGAAAATTCACGTTTTCCGTAGACCGGACTAGCGTCCCGTCAACTCATGTAATCTTCATATTCAAGTGTACGAAAATCATGTATCCCCACAGACATTCAAACAAGTCAGTCCCAAAAAAAAGAGGTTTTATGCAGTTTGACTTACTTGTGATTCGTTGAAAAGGAGGCGAAGGAGGGTAAGGGAAAGTCGATGAAAGCCGTGTTCCGGAAGCTGTCATCAGGGTCATGAACTCCCCTATGTACTTACGTATATCCAATAAGATTCCGCCGCCCTGCACCGAGTGCGGCACATTTTAGTCAACAAAGTAGTACTTGTTCTGACTAATTTACACGACAGAGTAATAATACTTCATTCTTCCGGCCCTACTTTTCGTTATATTGTAAAACTCACGTTTTACGATTGTGAAGTATGCCACAGGGCGTACCATTGGTGGGCGAAGTCTTCGCATATATACTGGTCACAGGTTAGCTTGAGTGTAAAAGCCGGCCAGTCGTTTTTGGGCGTTTGTTCCAGTGTTCAAATTTCAGTTGTCTGTAATGAAAAGCATATATTGCGTTCTGAAGCATGCAGAGCAGGGAAACAGGGTCATAGAGGAAGGGAAAGTGCCTCTCCCACAAATTTTGCATTGGACGCAGGTCTCGGCGGCATCGCGTGCCCTTTAAAAGCTGAAAACATCATTTGAAAATAATGCTTTTCGGTTCCGATAGTTATAAAAAGTGATTCTACAGAGGATATCTGGATATTTTCCAACCGCTGCCATGTATCCCGCAGCCTTTCGTTTCTGAATAAAACAAAGCAAAACATTCCTTGTCATTCATGTAAAATATATCTTACAGCTCCTCACCAACAAGATTTAGCATCTTGTGGCTCGCACACGACAGCGTGGTTCCTTGTGGTACCAGTTTCATGGTGAGGAGAGAACTGGACTTTTCAATGAGCAAATTTGCATGTGAGATACACACACACAGTCACATGATAGAGCTACAGATTGCATTCCTGAAGATGATTTGAAGTAGTGAACTGCCAGGGTCATTTTAATCATTTTAATCCTACGTTTTACACACTTCCTTTCATGTCCTGAATTTCTGTCCAGACATACAGTCGTCCAGTTCAGCCTGGGCTACGACTCCGGCCTGGCCCAGAGCCCCAGAGATCCAGGGGACACGTATGTCATAGCAGGGCAGAACTCCACTCCTCTCACTGAAATGCATGGATTCTGTATGGTTATGTAACAGAGCCTGTTATGTAAGCTCCTGGCAGGCCAGCCCTGAGAGTTCCTCTGCCTGTATGCTTTAATGCATGCGTTATGTGAGGCGGTACATTCTTACTGACGTGTCATTTTGTAACTTCTTTAGGCTCCAGGAAGTTTACCGGGAACAGTACGGTTTACTGTGACTTTTATTTGATACAATAATTCTATTACTGAATGAAAAAGAAAAGTAGAATTCTCTGTCTGCTCTGGTTTTGGGTGATTCCAGGGACCTCTCAGTGTTTGCTGATGTGATGTATTAAGCATGGGCAGTCCATGACAGCCTGGGTCTCTATGAGCACAGTGTGGCAGGCTGAGTCTGCAGAGACGTGGTCAGTAAAAGCCAAACTACCCAGAAATCCAAGGAAGGGAGGAGGAGAACTTGTTGTAACAGAACCAAGGGACATGCATAAACTCAACAGGCCAGGTCCTGTGCTAATGCACTTCACTGGAAAAAGTCAGGTGCATACATTTTGTACCTGACAGTTCCACTTACTGCTGTCTTTCTGCTGGTTCTCCTTACCAAGTGATTTACACTGATATTCATCTATCATTCCTTTGCAAATGATGCCAACTTTTCCGAACTTTTTTTTTTTTCCCATTACAATAATTAAATAAATAAGGAAAATAAATAATAAGGAAATTAAAAACACAGTGCAGAACTCACAAATGAAAGGGGTAGTATAGGAATTTATTCCCTTGCCCCACACACACACACACACACACAAACATAAATGCCTTAAATGAAGAAAACACATCGTTTTTAAGTGAAGAAAAGTCAAAATCACTACAGAGGAAAAAAGAGAAAAAAATGTCCACACATAAAATTACACTGACCATCTTGAGTGCTACCAAATGGTGAAAAAAACCCAAGGAAAAGTGCCAAAGCAAAACAAAGCCAGAGAATAAGTGAAAAGAGTGTGGAATCTCAGAGTAATTTCTTACTGTCTGACACATTAGTGACCCTCTGGTCAAATTCTGAGGTAGAGCACAAACCAGTCACCTCTGTGGTCCACACATGCCCAGTCCAGCCCCACAGCATCTCCTGCTTCAAAAGATTGAGGATCTTTTTGTTCTTGCTGGTTCTTCATTTGAAATCTTTGCAGTGTAAACACAATGGAGAGATGCATGGGAAAAGTAAGTAAACCAGTCTTTTTTAAAAAAGAATGAAAGCCATTGAAAGATTTCATTTAGACATCTCATTTGTATAAAGTTTCTTTAAACACAAGATTCAGATACCCAAAACCCCAACGAGTGAAGTGACATGGAAGCCCAGGCGCTCCAGGGGAGAACAGCTTATAGGGGATGTGTGATATTACCGATGATCTAATCCACAGGAGACACGGAGAAGACGACAAAAGTTTTATCAATTTCCAAACAGGTAGAGAACAACTGAGCAATTAAAACAGGTAGAGAACAACTGAGCAATTAAAACAGGTAGAGAACAACTGAGTAATTAGCTTGGCAGTTTTCAAAATGTACTAGAAAGCACTAAAAAGATTCAAAGTTAGAAAGCTGGCAGGTGGGCCCACTGGTATCTGATCTAGACTTCTCAGTAGTTTTATTTCTGGCATGTGTACTCATGACATGTGGGACTGATAGGGAATGATCCAGTTTCCTGAACAACTCTGAGAAAGTTCCATATTGTACTGGCATAAGTAACAGCATGGGTTCCTATCACAATATGGAATTGTAACTTTTCTGGACAACACAATTAACAGAGTTGATTTCAAGCCAATTCAAACATGTCCTCGTGTTTTATACCATAAACTTTTGACCGGAAATGCTACTGAGAGGACCACTCTACTCCACGGTGTCAGTACTGATCTAGGCACAGCCTCTGCGTTCTCTTTTGCTCTGATACTTTTTCAAAACCCAAACATTCTCAGCCAAGCACTTCCTGTTACTGTACGACTGTACGAATTTCCACAACAGCAAAACACAGCGACTGAGCTGAGAGGTTATGGTTATGCTTTAAGATGCTTTACTGGAAGGTTATGGTTATGTTTTAAGATGCTTTACTGGAAGGTTATGGTTATGTTTTAAGATGCTTTACTGGAAGGTTATGGTTATGGTTATGTTTTAAGATGTTTTACTGGAAGGCCAGGGTCACGTAAAGGCCTTGGATTGGGAGTGTGCTCTGGTCAAGACAGAGCCATAACCACTGTCATCCAGCTACCAAACTCTGAACTTCAGCTGCTGTAAATAGGCCATTTTTCTGAACTTGAAGCTTTATTTTAACAAACAACATAAAAAAAAGGGATTTTTCTGTTTTCTTTCTCTCTTTTCTTTCTTCTTTTTCAGACACGCCAAATTTTTTTCATTCACAGAATATACACATTGTGTCCAGTGTTTTAGCTACTTCCTGTCCTGTGACCTCATGACCCAGCTCTAACGTTCAGATTTTCAGGATCGTAAGAACAGGACAAATATGGAAACATCATGTTTCCTGCTCTCCAGGAGGAATATTCCGTAAGACCAGACCATAGAGCCATTTAAAACCCACATAAACCCTTTTTCTCTCTCTCAGGGTTTCTTGTCCTTCTTCCTCTTGTCTGCTTTTCCTCCTGCTGATGCAGTCTGCGTGACGCTGACGGTCCGTGCCCGCGGCCGGACTGCCACTCTCCCGTTGGCGCCGCAGTAGAGGGAATATCGCTCCGGTGTCAGCGGACGTCCCCGCTGGTCACGCATGCGCCCGAGCACGTCCCGGGACAGCGTGTGCAGGCGCTGGGTGGCGGCAGACAGGGCCTTGGCTGTGTGCTCTCCCTCACGCAGGAGGGCGTCTCGCCGCGCCGTCAGGGCCTCCACCTCTGCCTGCAGACCCAAGATGGCATCTAGTTTCCTTTTGCGGCAGTTCTGTGCAGCCAGCTTGTTCTTTCCGCGCCTGCGGACATCACGCAGGAGCGTGACCTCTGACCCCGACAGGCCCTGTCCCTCCAGAAGCTCGAGGAAATCCTCGACGGGCATGTGCACGATTTGGAAGGCTGAGTACGGCAGCCCAAGGGCCCGGACACGCCGCTCATCCCGACTCAACTCCACCCTGGACCCATCTTCCTCTTCCTCACTCAGCACTTCCTGTTTGATGGCTTTGAGGGGCGGAGCCAACGTGCAGGAAGAGTGGTTTGAAAGCAACGAGGTAGAGTAGGTGTGGTCATGCAAGATGTTTTCGTTCAAGTCCACATATAAATAGCTGCAGTCTGACGCATAAGGGCCGCCTTTAGAGGGGAGGGACTCCACTTCACTGCTATAGCCAGTGGCCCCTCCCTCGTCCTCACACAGCGAATCAGAAGATGAGGAATCAGATGCAGAGGCGGGACTGCGGGAGCTGCTCTCCAGCGACAGGCCGGAGTCTGAGTCAAAGTCGTCGAGCTGGAGAGAGGCACTGGCAGCGCTGTCTGTACCCTGCAGCAGCCGTGAGTCCACAGAGCCCAGGCAATCCAGGTCCAGCAGGTTAATCTGTTCAAACACTGCCTCGTCCAAAAACCCCCCCACCCCGGCTTGCCTGCCCCCATCATGGGGCCCACTCTCTGGCAGGGAGAGAAGAGGTGAAGTTTGGAGGCCAGCTCTGCCTGGAGGTGGGTCTGTGTGAGAGGAGGTGGTGGACTCCAGACTGAGCATGGGGCCACGCTGGGACGGCAGACTTCTGACCCCGCCCCTAAGCATGTAGTCTCCGCCCCTGCTCACTATGGCATCCTGAAGGCTGACATCATGGCTTATAGGGCTGGAAATGTCCGCATCAAGATCACACAAACCCCCTGGGACAAGAGAGTCTAAATCCTGCAATGAGCGACAGTGAGAGAGAGAGAGAGAGAGAGAGAGAGAGAGAGAGGGAGAGAGGGAGAGAGAGAGGGAGAGGGGGAGAGAGGGAGAGGGGGAGAGAGGGAGGGAGAGAGAGAGGATAGGTATATTGGACACCCAGTCTTATTCCCAGATAACACAATGTAAAAGAGTCTAAAAAAAGAGCAAGACTGCCAGCACACTGAGATGACTCACATCCAGCTCAGACAGACACACACTGAGGGGCAGATGACTCACATCCAACTCAGACAGACACACACCAAGGGGCAGATGACTCACATCCAGCTCAGACAGACACACACTGAGATGACTCACATCCAACTCAGACAGACACACACTGAGGGGCAGATGACTCACATCCAACTCAGACAGACACACACCAAGGGGCAGATGACTCACATCCAACTCAGACAGACACACACTGAGATGACTCACATCCAACTCAGACAGACACACACTGAGGGGCAGATGACTCACATCCAACTCAGACAGACACACACTGAGATGACTCACATCCAACTCAGACAGACACACACTGAGGGGCAGATGACTCACATCCAACTCAGACAGACACACACCAAGGGGCAGATGACTCACATCCAACTCAGACAGACACACACTGAGATGACTCAAATCCAACTCAGACAGAGACACACTGAGGGGCAGATGACTCACATCCAACTCAGACAGAGACACACTGAGATGACTCACATCCAACTCAGACAGAGACACACTGAGGGGCAGATGACTCACATCCAACTCAGACAAAGACAGGAAATCCTGCCACTGGAGATCAAACCCTGGGAGAGGAGGTGGCATGGCACTGTCACCCAACAAGCCCTGAAAACACACACACACACACATTCACTTCATTAAAACTAATCACACACACAGAGGTATCATAAAGCAAACACACATCTGTGTGTGTGTGTGTATATGTGTATATGTATGGGCGTGTGTGTGTGTGTATCTGTACATGTATGGGCGTGTGTGTGTGTGTGTGTGTGTGTGTGTGTGTGTGTGTGTGTGTGTGTGTGTATCTGTACATGTATGGGCGTATGTGTGTGTGTGTTTGCGCATGTGTGTCTGTGTATGTGTATATGTATGAGTGTGTGTGTGTGTGTGTGTGAGTGGTGTGTGTGTATCTGTACATGTATGGGCGTGTGTGTGTTTGCGTATGTGTGTGTGTATATGTATGAGTGTGTGTATCTGTACATGTATGGGTGTATGAGTGTGTGTGTTTGCGTATGTCTGTGTGTATATGTATGAGTGTGTGTATCTGTACATGTATGGGCGTATGTGTGTTTGCATATGTGTGTGTGTATATGTATGAGTGTGTGTGTGTTTGCGTATGTGTGTCCATGTATGCGTATATGTATGAGTGTGTGTGTATCTGTACATATATGTGTGTGTGTTTGTGTATATGTATGAGTGTGTGTGTGTGTGTGTATATGTATGAGTGTGTGTGTGTGTGTGTGTATATGTGTATGAGTGTGTGTGTGTGTGTGTGTGTGTGTGTATCTGTACATGTATGGGTGTATGTATATGTATGAGTGTGTGTGTGTGTGTGTGTGTGTGTGTGTATCTGTACATGTATGGGTGTATGTGTGTGTGTATATGTATGAGTGTGTGTGTGTGTGTGTGTGTATGTATGAGTGTGTGTGTGTGTATATGTGTATATGTATGAGTGTGTGTGTATCTGTACATGTATGGGTGTATGTATATGTATGAGTGTGTGTGTGTATATGTATGAGTGTGTGTGTTTGCGTATGTGTGTCCATGTATGTGTATATGTATGAGTGTGTGTGTGTGTGTGTCCATGTATGGGTGTATGTGTGTGTGTATATGTATGAGTGTGTGTATCTGTACATGTATGGGTGTATGTGTGTGTGTGTGTTTGCGTATGTGTGTCCATGTATGCGTATATGTATGAGTGTGTGTATCTGTACATGTTTGCGTATGTGTGTGTGTATGTATGAGTGTGTGTATCTGTACATGTTTGCGTATGTGTGTGTGTATGTATGAGTGTGTGTATCTGTACATGTTTGCGTATGTGTGTGTGTATGTATGAGTGTGTGTATCTGTACATGTTTGCGTATGTGTGTGTGTATGTATGAGTGTGTGTATCTGTACATGTTTGCGTATGTGTGTGTGTGTGTATGAGTGTGTGTATCTGTACATGTTTGCGTATGTGTGTGTGTGTATGTATGAGTGTGTGTATCTGTACATGTTTGCGTATGTGTGTGTGTGTATGTATGAGTGTGTGTATCTGTACATGTTTGCGTATGTGTGTGTGTATGTATGAGTGTGTGTATCTGTACATGTTTGCGTATGTGTGTGTGTATATGTATGAGTGTGTGTATCTGTACATGTTAGCGTATGTGTGTGTGTATATGTATGAGTGTGTGTATCTGTACATGTTAGCGTATGTGTGTGTGTATATGTATGAGTGTGTGTATCTGTACATGTTAGCGTATGTGTGTGTGTGTATGTATGAGTGTGTGTATCTGTACATGTTTGCGTATGTGTGTGTGTATATGTATGAGTGTGTGTACCTGTACATGTATGGGTGTATGAGTGTGTGTGTTTGCGTATGTGTGTCGGTGTATGTGTATATGTATGAGTGTGTGTGTGTGTGTATCTGTACATGTATGGGTGTATGTGTGTTTGCGTATGTGTGTGTGTATATGTATGAGTGTGTGTGTTTGCGTATGTGTGTGTGTATATGTACGAGTGTGTGTGTTTGCGTATATGTATTAGGGGTTGCATGAAGTACCTGAGTATTCGGGTTCTCGAGCAGTTACATTAATTCTCGAGTTTCTACAATAACACTGAGTACTCGTTAATCGCATGATGCTAGATCTCGTGCGCGCTCTCAGTTTCCAGTGACAGCCCTTAGTAAACAAGAGGAAGGATGGTGACAGCAGAAAAGGGTGAACCGATTGTTTGGAAGTTCTGTGATAAATCAGAGTTTAGTTCAGCGAGCAGCAGCAGTGGGACTGACTTTAGCGAGCGGCATAGCAGCATAGCTCAGTCCTGTAAAAGGCCTTTGACGGAGGCCAGAAAACAACAGATAACAGATCTATTAGTCAGTTTCACTGTCCAGGGCATTCAGCCCCTGCCAGTAGTTTATGGGGACGGATCTCAAGATCTTATCCGTTTCTTCAAACCAAACTAAACTAAACTAAACTACACTAAACCAAACTAAACTACACCAAACTACACTAAACTAAACTAAACTACACTAAACTAAACTAAACTACACTAAACCAAACTACACTAAACTACACTAAACCAAACTACACTAAACTACACTAAACCAAACTACACCAAACTAAACCAAACCACACCAAACTAAACTACACTACACTGAACTAAACCAAACTACACTAAACCAAACCAAACTACACTACACTAAACCAAACCAAACTACACTACACCAAACCAAACTAAACTGAACGACACTAAACCAAACTAAACTGAACGACACTAAACCAAACTAAACGACACTAAACCAAACTAAACGACACTAAACTACACTAAACTACACTAAACCAAACTAAACTACACTAAACTAAACTACACTAAACTACACCAAACCACACTAAACTAAACGACACTAAACCAAACTAAACTAAACTACACTAAACCAAACAAACTAAACTACACTAAACCAAACTAAACTAAACCAAACCAAACTAAACTACACCAAACTAAACTACACCAAACTAAACTACACTAAACCAAACTACATTAAACTAAACTACACTACTGGTTGTGGATGGATTTCTCAAGGATGATTCTACCATCGAGATAGTCATAAAATAGACTAGGCTACTACACTAACACGGCTAAACAAATGAACGTTGTTAAAAAACAGATGCACGCGAATATGACTAATTTCATTTTTAAGCTTGTTAGGCTTCCTAATGATAACCAGGTTTCACTGAATTTACAAAAAACAAAAAAAACAAAAAAACAGCTATATCTAAACACAACAAGAACACTAAGTGAAAAAACCCACTTTGTTGACGGAACTTTCTGTTTTGGGCGACTGTAGAATGTTGGTAACAATAATGCTAAAATATCATCGGTATCCAAACTTAACCACTGTGTAAGGTAAGGCCAAGTGTTATCTTCATATCGTATCGTTCATCTTATGCTTTGCTCTATGAGCTGAGACCAAACTCATCAGACCCCCCCCCCCCCCCCCCCCCCCCCCCCCCCCGCCCCGCCCCGCCCCGCCCCGCCCCGCAACTACTCGAGATTTTCAGGAAAGGAGCTCTCAAGTTGTAACATTATGCACCCCTGCAACCCCTAACATGTATGTGTATGGGTGTTTGTGCATGTGTGTGTATGTACATGAGTATGGGTGTGTGTGTGTTTGCGTGTGTGTGTATGTATGCATGTGTGTGTATGCGTGCGTGCGTGAGTGTGCGTATGTATGCATGCGTGTGTGTGTGTATGTATGCGTGTGCGTATATGTGTGTGTGTGTATGCGTGTGTGTGTATGCGCGTGCGTATATGTGTGTGTGTGTGTGTATGCGTGCTTGTGTGTGTGTGTGTGCGTGTGTGTATGTACATGTGTGTGTGTGTGCATGCGTGTATGCATGTGCGCGTGTGTGTATGTACATGTGTATGTACGTGTGTGCGTGTGTGTGTGTGTGTGCATGTATGCGTGCGTGTATGTACGTGTGTGCGTGTGTGTGTGTGTGCATGTATGCGTGCGTGTGTGTGTGTGCATGTATGCGTGCGTGTGTGTGTGTGTATGTATGCGTGTGTGTGTATGTACATGTGTGTGTGTGTGCATGTATGCGTGTGTATGTATGCGTGTGTGTGTGTGCGTATATGTGTGTGTGCGTATATGTGTGTGTGCGTGTGCGTATATGTGTGTGTGCGTGTGCGTATATGTGTGTGTGCGTGTGCGTATATGTGTGTGCGTATGCGTATATGTGTGTGCGTATATGTGTGTGTGCGTGTGCGTATATGTGTGTGTGCGTGTGCGTATATGTGCGTGTGCGTATATGTGTGTGTGCGTATATGTGTGTGTGCGTGTGCGTATATGTGTGTGTGCGTATGCGTATATGTGTGTGTGCGTATATGTGTGTGTGCGTGTATGTGTATATGTGTGTGTGTGCGTGTGCGTATATGTGTGTGTGCGTGTGCGTGTATCTGTGTGTGCGTGTGCGTATATCTGTGTGTGCGTGTGCGTATATCTGTGTGTGCGTGTGCGTATATGTGTGTGCGTGTGCGTATATGTGTGTGCGTGTGCGTATATGTGTGTGCGTGTGTGTGACCTCCTGCTGCAGTGTTGAGCTGTGAGCCAGCTGAGCTGAGTGTGTGCGTGTATGTGTGTGTGTGTGTGTGTGTGTGTGTGTGTGCGCGTGAGTATGCGTGTGCGTGCATGTGTGTGTGTGCGTGTGTATGTGTGTGTGACCTGCTGCAGTGTTGAGCTGTGAGCCAGCTGAGCTGAGTGTGTGTGTGCGTGTGTGTGTGTGTGTGACCTCCTGCTGCAGTGTTGAGCTGTGAGCATGCTGAGCTGAGTGTGTGTGTGTGTGCGTGCGTGTGTGTGTGACCTGCTGCAGTGTTGAGCTGTGAGCATGCTGAGCTGAGTGTGTGTGTGTGTGTGCGTGCGTGTGTGTGTGTGACCTGCTGCAGTGTTGAGCTGTGAGCCAGCTGAGCTGAGTGTGTGTGTGTGTGTGTGTGTGTGTGTATGTGTGTGTGTGTGTGTGTGTGTGTGTGTGTGTATGTGTGTGTGTGTGACCTGCTGCAGTGTTGAGCTGTGAGCCAGCTGAGCTGAGTGTGTGTGTGTGTGTGTGTGTGTGTGTGCGTGTGTGTGTGCGTGCGTGCGTGACCTCCTGCTGCAGTGTTGAGCTGTGAGCCAGCTGAGCTAAGTGTGTGTGTGTGTGTGTGTGTGTGACCTGCTGCAGTGTTGAGCTGTGAGTCAGCTGAGCTGAGTGTGAGTGTGTGTATGTGTGTGTGCGTGTGTGACCTCCTGCTGCAGTGTTGAGCTGTGAGCCAGCTTAGCTGAGTGTGTGTGTGTGTGTGTGACCTGCTGCAGTGTTGAGCTGTGAGCCAGCTGAGCTGAGCTTGTGTGTGTGTGTGTGTGTGTGTGTGTGTGTGTGTGTGTGTGTGACCTGCTGCAGTGTTGAGCTGTGAGCCAGCTGAGCTGAGTGTGTGTGTGTGTGTGTGTGAGACCTGCTGCTGTGTTGAGCTGTGAGCCAGCTGAGCTGAGCTGATCTCCTCTTCCTCATCTTCATCTTTCAGCTGTATTGCGTTCTCTTCCACAGAAGGGTTTACAGGCGCAGCCTGGAGAGACAGAGAACAGGGACACACACACACAGGTTAAAATCCACATTCATAAACAGTGTTATGTATTCTCCATTAAAGGAGGTCCGACCACTGCTACATCACTGATCTGCCTTAGCCTGCCCCGCTCCACTCAGTCACTGACTTCAGATCAGGTGCTGACACAAACCCAACATTGTACAATGATCCAGCACCTGTTACAGTTATAACACACATTATTCACTCTGGTTCACGGTCAGTCAGACGCTGCCTGCGCATGCCTGTCAGTCAAACACTGTATGTGCATGAGTCTGGGTGTGCCATACTCCTGAATAAGGCAGCCTTCTCGCTTTCCACATCTGACAGAGAATTTCAGAGACTGTAAACTTCTACGTGCACAGGCAGACTGAGAATTTGCATAATTGCTACCAAGTCAAAGCCAGAGGGCATTAGGAGTTGAGAACAGAACCTACGGATCTAGGTTCTGAGCTTTGTCTAGACCTGTTCATTGAACTCTCTGGAAACACATAGTGTCCTTTGGGAAAACCGACTGAAATTTCAAACTGACAGTGTTTTACAGGTTCTCAGAAGGGCAGGGCTGGACGCTCAAACAGAACAGCTTCTCACAACTATGTGGAGCTTTATTACCTAAACCCAACAAATAAAACCAATCTGACATCAAAAACAACCTATATCTCTTATCAGATGTTCTAACAGCTGACGAGTGAATTGTCCAGTGTTGTATAAAGCAACCGCCTCTAAAATGTGAAGAGAGTTCCAGTTAAGACGCCTGTCACCCTTTGTGGCATGTCTAGCCCCGCGGTCACTGCGTTACCATAGAGACCGGTAGAATAACAGGTGCCCAGGTCAGCGAGGCCTCATACAATCCATTGTTTCCTCTAACAACTACAATGAAGTCCTTGTGTTGTGTTTGGGGGTCGACAGATACCTATTTAGAAGTGGATGTCATTTAAAGGATTCCAGTGTCCAGCTTATTAGACCAGTCAATAGTTTGAAGACAAGTTCAACGAATGCGGTCACTGTGACAGGAACTCGGCGAAACATAGGCTAACGTGCTCTTACATAACTTGTCACACACCCTCACAGATACACCTATATGCCCAGAAAACTGACAGCCGAGTGTCACGGAACTCATGGCAGTTTGCAAATGTAAAGGAACAAGCGCCGACTGAACCATTATAGTGGTTGGTTTATTAGTCTAAACTGGGACGAAACCAGCTAAGCATGTTTGTTTCACTTTCAACTTTTCAAAACGACCAAGCTATAGCATGTCAAATGTTAATAAACCAAAGGTTGGTTAAAATACGTCCAGAATTCACACGTTTGACTGACTAAACTGGGTATTGCTAAGCACCAGGTCCATAGTTATGCTAACGAACAGTGAAGTACCTCCAGTGGACGTTCACGTGTTGTGTTGCAAGGCCCGGTGGCGGTGTGTGGCTGAGCGTCGTGTTGGACAGGTGTGCAGCGGCCGTCGCTGTCGTTACTGCTGTCGGTCCCGTCGGCAGAGCTGTTCACCTCCTCACTCCCGTTGTCCTGTTGGGACTCTCTAAACTCAGATCCATCTTGCACCAAATGCACAAGCCAAGCATTTAGCCGCGTGTGGAAACGAGTCGGTGCACCCAGAGCACGCACCTCACTAAGCAGCCGGCGGCTTGTGAAATAGTAGTCCAGTTCGGGGCATTTTGGATGCACAGGGTAACCGTCGGCGGTATCCCTCAAATGGTGAAATGGAGTCTGGATGAAAGCAGAACTCGGCCCACCGTCCGTCTCTATCAACGGTGAGAAGTAGCCGTTCAAGTAAGAATCGACATCCACACGAGCTCCTATCAAACTAAGTATAATCGTAAATTGAATGAGTCCCTCTGTAAAGTATTTCTTCATGTACTGCATTTTAAAAAAAAATATCAAGCAATGGCCCTGAACACGGACAACAATCTCTCTTTTAACGCTAAACAAAAAGAGATCCCAAACAAAGGAGCACGCGTTGCCTGTCCCTGTCAGACAAAGGGAACAACCCAGGCCGGCGAAACTGTTTGTCGCACTACCGGCTTCCAACTTCCTGACATTACCATGCTTTGCGGGCGAAACAGTTAACTGCGCTCGACAAATACAACGAGTTGATTCACTTATACAAATAAAACGTCAGATCAAAGTTCATAAGTAGTTACGTCAGTAAAACGGCACAATTTGTCCTAAAATCCCGGAAAAGTCCCTGCTCACCCGAGACGTGGGGAGGGGGTTCTGGATTTGAATTTGCATAATCTATCAACTCTCTCCCATGAACATTTGCATCGAGTAACGAATTTACATCGCAGAAGGCTCTGATTGGGCCGGCGGCTGCATTTGTCATTTTTTGAGCCAATCACGACGGAGCGAACAGTGGCCTTTTTTGAGGGAAATTCTTCCTTATGGCGTTTTCTTGAAAAGCCAGTCTCAGAGGAGAGAGTGTAAAAGTGATAGGCTACGGAAATTATTCACGAGAAGCTTGCAATCAAATAATAATTTTATCCTCGATGTCGAAAACTGACGCAACTTCCGGATACTCCTCGACCTACTGACCTGTTTCAGTTCGGTCTCTTCCGTCGTCGCTGAACAGCTCTACGGCTGTTTGTAACAGCTAGTACCTGTGACCAAGCGAGCCTTAAACCAATGCAGACAACGCGGAGTGATACTAACACGTCAGGATTAAGTTCTGCGACATCTGCATGAGGATCTGCATGGGAAGGAATTAACGCTGTATCGCTTCTACAATTTTAAAATAGATTTTAGATGTGCCTGTCAGTATCTACAGTGACCAAATGTGCATCTCTTTCCTGATCGGAATGATCGATGAATGTATGAAACAGAGCAGTGGAAGGAAAATCTAGCAGCATAAAAGCTAATTCATTGAGCATTTTGACAATAGAAAATGCCAGGAAATGTAAAAAAAAAAACAAAGAAAAGGCGTACACTCCATGTGGTGGTGATACAAATGACTACCTCTCAAATCATACGGTCACATGTGGACAAACGAACAGGAGAGAGAGACTAGAAAAAGAATACGCCCATGATATTATGGCAATTAATGAACTAAGGACACAGAGGACTCAGAGAGGAAAGAGCACTCCTTCACACACACACACACACACACGAGCAAGGCAAGTTTAGACCTCAAGATGAGCGCCCCCTTGTGACACTAGAAATTCAAATGACAGAGAAAGATTATGTTTAACCATACCATACCTTATGTCGTCTGAAATAGAGGCTCTAGAGATGAGTCTACGCTAGATGTTTTCTAGTTGTGCAGTAGAACGAAAGCTGTGTGATTCGTATCAGAATCCAATTAATCGCAGCTGTGGTGCATATAACCGAAGAGATCTGGTGTTTAAGGATTTTGGACCCATTTTCGCAGCAGGAAATACCAAGACATCCGGGAAAATGCTGCTGCAAATTGTTTGTAGCATTCAAAAGAGAACATTTCTCCTAGGAGTCGTCCACAGTGGCAACTGTCCCGCTTTACTTTTCTTCACCTGCAAGGAGGAAGAATTTTCCTGTGGAAATCCAAAAAACTTTCGGCTTAACAAGCCTGCCCCAGACTGCCCCCTTCTGGCCATTAGGGGCATGGGCGTTTTATAAACGTTGGTTCCAATGTCAATGCTCTGAAACACAGCTTCATCAGCCACAGGGGACACGTTTCCAACAGATGTCATCAATAATATACCAGAATGCCACAGAGATGCCACTCGTTTCGTGCTTCATGGCCTATGTTCTCTGGTGGCTCTTTGTTTTGTTTTTTTAACGAAGTTGTTGTTCAAACGCCCCTTGTCTGCCATTTTGTGGCTAAAAATGCCTGGCGTCTGTACAGTTGAAAGGGATTAGTCATTACTACTACTACTACTACTACTAAAATAGTAATAATAAAGCAGTGTTGTAATATTAATATTCATATTTAATATTAATAATATAATAAAGTATGTAAATTAAAATTCCGTACAATCTCTATAAAAATTAGAATACCTTGTTTTTTCCTGCTAAACAAAAAGCCGTGACGGAACATTATTCTGTTGTTATTTACAGACTATTGCTATTTTACAGAGTATTATTAAACCTCTTTATATAAACATAAACATCGTTCCAGAAGACACTCTACGTGAAAATCTCAATATTCAGTCTTCGTTAGATAACCGGTTTATGCAAATATGTGCATAAAGTCAATTTAAGAGAAAAAATACTAAAAAAAAAAAAAAAAAACCGTGTGACATTCTATTTGATTTGTCACCTTAATACTAAAGGTATTTATCACATATGTATTAAGATAATATTGCCTCATTGACATGGACTGCCTGTCAGATATTTTATTCGGTTTCGTATATTTCCATCTAAAATCAGGATTTGCTCTACTCCCTGTGAATAGTCAAAATTCCAAAGTCAGTATTTGTAATAAATTATGTTGCCCCGCCCAGCTCTCCATTGGTTGTTTTGATTGGCCAGAACCTTGACGGCAATGTTCGGGACGGGCTACTCAGGTATGAGAACCAACAACAGACGCCCCATTCTCTGCGCCTAATAAAACCTACTCCCCACCAACCAGAGTTCGGAATTCAGATATGACAGTATATTTGACTATGACAGTATATTCGACTATGGCGGTATATTTGATTATGACAGTATATTTGACTATGACAGTATATTTGAGACAAATTATTTTGCCACAGAGATGTTATCTATTGTCTACAGCTCCTCGTTATTTTCAGCAATAAAGTGGATTGTGCAGTCCAAAATTAAACTCGCCTGTTAAGCCACTGTATTGTAAAGCAAAACACTCTTTATCACACACTCAACATGGCAACACTCATTGGGACAATCAAATATCATACTGTATTCAACACTATATAAATAAATTATAGCAGATTGATTTTCAATACACCAGAGTATTGTTATGCATCATATTGCTTTTGGTGGAACAGATACAGTGGAAAAACATCACAGATGTCGCGAGACAGCGATGCTAGATTGCGCCAGTTTTGTTTACTCTTCTCTGGATAGGTCTGATGATGAATGAGGTGATGGGTTTGAAGCCACAGGTCCTGCCTCGATTACCAGTAATATCACTAATGTCATAATCTTAAGTCTTCAGTTTCAGTAAAACCCAGCGTAATACAAGAATATTTAGTGGTCAAATAACACGAGACCCTATATCAACCCAACGTATTTCTAAGAGGAAGAAGAAGAAGAAACTGGGTGAATACCATAAATGCAATGACTAAACTGACATGAAGGAGAAGGAATCACAGGACAGCATAATGTGGGCCACACAATGAAATCGTACATTTACTCACTTACGATTTCAGGTTTTTGCTGCTGACAAACACTTCATATCGTTTAGGAGTTTGGCAGCTCACATTAAGCACTGACAATGTTTAAAACGCATTGAAACAGACTTTGGTCTTGGGATTATGTTTAGATTTATGGACGTGGTATTTACAAACACACATCATGATGTTTAGGCTGTAATAAATTACGTAGATTAATTAAACAAATTAATGTAATTTTCAAATTGAAAAAACATGTCTTTTCTAATTAACAGTGGGGGACAGCTAGTAACTATTAGGGTTATATAGTGTAACCATGAGCATTATTCCTAAATACAACAGCTGTAAATAAAATATTACAATTTTTCGGGTTCATATTAACAAAATGTTAAAATTTCCCCAATGTTCATGAACTTCTTAAGAAAATTGTTGGACTACTTTACTTGGAAAATAACGAAATGCACACATACCTGTGTGAGATTTAGAGAATATATGCTACAATCAAAAGCGCAGCACAGTACATTCAACAGTTGCGACATAATTACATAATTGTCATTTTTAAACCATGAGCAAAAATAAGGCGATGACTACGGAGACCACGAGGACGTGAAAATAGCAATGGCGAACGAACCTAAACCATACAGTATTTCCAGAGGGACACATTCCTGACTTTGAAAACCGATTTGTTTGTTTGAAGCGGCGGTCGGCCAGTAATGTACCAAGTTTTCTTATCTTCGAGCTCATATCCAGTGTGACGTGAGAGTGAAACCCGTCCCACGCTCAGTACGCGTGCGCCAGGCAGTGAGCATTGTGGGCCAGTACTGTGAGTGAGGCAGTCGGGCTCGGATGGCGGAGACAAGTCCTTGGGTGAACGTCTTTTCGCTGATTGGCTTGACGTCATCCAGTTAATTATGTGACGTGGATGTACTTAAATATTTATTTAGTTATTTATCAATGCATATCGGACAGAAATGGCCAAGGAATTCAGTTGCAATAGACTATAGACAGAGATAGGTCATTTATATGAAAATATATATATATAAAAAAACCTTTACACAATTACATTATCTCAACAACTTTATTGTTCTTTGAGTACAAACATTGTTTGGTTTCACCTGTAAGAACTGACAATAATAATAAGGTGATAAAAGGCAGTTTTGGTTGTGTTTTTGATATGAGTGACTAGCAAGAGACTAGAGTCAAAAATCACACCAAGGTTTTTAGCTGAAGAGTTTTGAGAGATGATGCAGTTGTCAAAATTTAGGGTAAGATCACTAAAAAGATGCTTATGTGTAGGGGGACCAGTGACCAGCATTTCAGTCTTGCCTGTGTTAAGCATCAGGAACTTTGAAGACATCCAACCCTTAATAGCACAAAGACATGCCTCAAGGTTAGCTAATTTAGAGAGATTTCATTGTGCTTGATAGGTAAGAAAATCTGAGTGTCGTCAGCATAACAATGGAAATTAATGTTGTAACAACAAACAATGTCAGCCAAAGGGAGCATGTAAATAGAGAAAAGGAGAGGGCCAAGGACTGACCCCTGAGGAACACCATAGTTAAGCTCATAGTACTCAGAGGTCACATTACTAGAGTGAACACACTGCTTTCTCTCAGAGAGATAAGATTTAAACCAAGAGAGCACCAGGCCTCAAATGTCAATCTGATTTTCCAGGCGCCTTAACAATATAGTGTGATCGACTGTGTCAAATACTGCACTCAGATCAAGTAAAATAAGAATAGAGGTAGCACCAGCTTCCATGGCTAATAAAAGATCATTAGTTACTCTGGTAAGCACGGTTTCTGTAGAGTGAAAACACCTGAAGCCTGACTGAAACATTCAAACAGACTGCTAGAGGACATATGGGCTATAAACTGAACAGCTAATTTTTTCAAGCATTTTTGAAAGAAACTGGAGATTAGAGATTGGCCTATAATTATTTAAAGCTTCAGTCTGATTTGATAAACTAATTTGAATATCACCACGAATTAAGTCTATTTTTTGCGAGAAAAATTCAACCAAACCGTTTGCAGTAAAGAGACTAGACTGAGGGGAGTGATTCTGGGTAAATTTAGATACGGTAACAAAAAGGAGCCTGGGATTATTTTTGTTAAAGTTATTGATTTTCGAGTAATACGCGGATTCGTCTGTGGAGAGGGCGCGTTTACAACCTATCAGGCTGTTGTGCCAGGCGAGGCGGAGGACCTCTAGTTTAGTGGCACGTCAGTTTCGTTCCAATTTCCTACACACCTGCTTCATCGCGCGGGTCTCATTATTAATCTAAAGTGTTGAGCGATTACGCCTATTTTTTATACTTAATGGCGCTACCATATATATTTTATTATATTTTAGATACATCTAAAACATTACGGAAAGTAGAATTTATACTCTCCATCAAGTCGTTCAAAGACCTTTGCTAATAACTGAAAGAGCTGAGAGCAGTAGGAAGCAGGTCCGCGAGCGCAGCAGTGGTGGAGGCATTAATGCGACGGCAGTTACGAACCGTGGTAGAAACTCGCGTGAACGGGAGAGTTACTTGGAAAGTGATAAGAAAATGGTCTGAGAGGGCAGCGGAGTAGGGAGAAACGTGAGAGACATCTAGTCTGCGAGCTAGAATAAGATCTTAAGTTTTGCCACTGAAATGGGTGGGTTCGTGGATATATTGATTAAAACCAAAAGTGTCTTTGATAGCTGTAAAAGCTTTATTAAGAGAATCAGAAATGTTAAATGTTAGAAATGACATTAAAGTCCCCGAGTATCAGGATTTTGTCCACTCTAGTTATAATAACAGAGAAAAGTCAGAGAACTCATCTAGAAATTGACCACAAGGCCCTCGGAGACGGTAGAGCACTACTGTGAGAAAAGACGGGGTAGTGCAGGATTGCTTCACGAGGGCAGCTCAAAGGAGGGAAAATTAGGTAAACTAAGGGAGTTAGGAGAAAATTTAGTATTATAGATTAGAGCTACACCCCCTCCTTTCTTTGCTGCCCTAGCAGCACAGGAAAAGGAATAGTTAGGTTGCGAAGCCTCATTTAAAGGGGAGAAAAACATCTGGCTTTAACCAAGTTTCACACAAACCCATCAGATAACTGATCAGGTCGCTGACCGGCAACGCCTTATGTGAAAGCGATCTAACATTGATAAAACCGAACTTCAGAGTTACCGGGCTTACAGTGATCTTATCGGAGGAGGGAGTCAGTTGATTTGGAACTAAGTTGCTACGAAATATGGTCTGTCTGACTCTGAACCGAGAAGTGAGCTACGTGGGCGTGAATGTACGCTAATGGGCAAAGTTTCTCCACTAGCTAAATTCTTAACATTACGATGAACATTATTCGCCAGAAGGATACTTGGAAGAGGGCGACGATTTTCTCATTGTCCCAGCCTGACCAGTACTCACGCTCTTTTGCCCTTCTTCCTTCCCCGGCGCCGTTTAAAAACTGTAACATAGGCTAACGATTTTAATCTAAACAAATGGTAGCCCAAGATCACTGAGTCTGTTGAATAATTCTTGGCTACAAAATGCACATCCATCGTAGATCTGATGTCGATCAAAGTCTGTCTGTCGTAGGTGATCTCGACGTTCAAAAATATAGCCTTGTTGCTTGAAATAGTGCAAATAAATTAACAAAAAAGGGTAAAGTTGAGGAAGAGCTCAGAGAACGACAGCCATCTTACGACTGCGCGTTACCATAGCAACTCAGTGGCGGCTCCTAGTGTGTATATTTGTGAATATGAACTTTAGCCAACAGTATAGTGAGATTAATGATATAATATTGAATAGCTTGATCAAAGGTAAAGTTAGTGAAATCAAATTGTACATTTTCAAAACACAGGGAAAAGCTGGATCCTACATGTTGTGTAATATCTTCTCAAAACTTTGTGCACAGTTGTTGAACAGATGAAAATATTTTTTGTGGGGAGTAGGCTAACTCACATAAAGAGCAGTGTCCTTTCTAAATTTTTTGCAGCGGTTTGTTGGACGGATAATATAGATGCATGATCTTAAACATGCTTCCTTCATTTTGTTAAGAGTCAAATATGGGTAAAGTGCATATTGTTCCTCAGCTAAAGCCATGTACAAAATTATTCCAATGATACATTACACCTGGAACAGAGAGAATATCCTTCTGGAAGAGTCCATGTATGTCACGGCTGTTTTTTGTACTACAGAAGTGAAACAGGTCTGACCAATAGCGGTAATAATAAGGCCAGGAGTTAGTGACCTGACATGTTCTTTAGAGGGATTAGCACACCACAAAGGAACCGCCTCAGTAACAACAGCAGACTACTCTAGGGCACAGGACTGCCACACATACGTAAGAATTCTGAACATGTCATGAACAAACCGTCAGAGTTTAATAGCTGACTTAACTAGGCATATAACATTGGCAAACCAGTAGTCAAAACACAACACTTACAATTTCTTCTTATACAACGTATCTCCATGAGTCCATATGTAATACCAGTGGGGGGAGAAGATCAAATGTGATATAAAAGTCCAGACTGAGGTAGGGCTCCTTAGAAACACCCTTGTCCAGTTTATTTTAAAGGTATATCATTAAGAGTAGAAAAGTTCAGGAAGTGAAGACCACCTTTGTCTGAGGAGTTCAGTGACACAGACCTGTATATTTACTGAGTTTTGTTTCTCCATACAACATTAAAGACCATGTCCTCAATCAGTTCAGAGTCCAGCAGAAATACCTGAGTATTTTTTGAGCAATTACCATTTGCATACATGGTTTTAATGGCTCTAAAAAAGCACCATTTTTCTAAGGCACAATTCAAACATTAAACTGAAGAGTTTACAAAACCTAAAAAACAGAATAAATCTGACTAGTCAACCAAACCTGGCACTCATCTAACATTATTCTGGATATGTCTGTGTTTTATGGAGGCAGATTCAGCCTTGTCAATGATGTGATCCAAAACAGCCTTTTTATCCTCTCAGTAAAAATCATTGTCAACACTCTCACTGCAAGCGTGTGGCAGTTCTCAATAAGGGGAAGATATTCCCTGGGCTTTGGCATTAACATTATTAGGCCTTGAATTAAAGAAGGTATGAGAGTTGGATGTTCTGTACATTTGATTGAAAAGTAAATGTTTTATAAAATTCAGAGAGGAGACCAGCCACTCTGGGAGATTTATGATGCCTGATGCATTCCCTGGCATATAAAAGCTCATCTCGTGTTACTGGTCCGTCATAATCATCTTTGAGAAAACTATCCGCTGGTCTGGTTCCAGTGAAACATTCTCAACACGGATAAATGGACCCCTCATATTTGGACTCATACTATTTGCAACAGAAATCAGAAAATTAATCAAATATTCTTTTGGGATCAACAGTAATAACTTCATTAGTATTCAAAACTCTGAACTATTCTGGCTGCAGAACAGGACCTTTCTGGTCAAAAGAGACGGAGTTCACCGTCCTCACAGGATTTAGGTAAAGAGTGTTCAGTCAACGCTTGAACATATTCTGCCACTGGCTCTTGCTTCAGCACTGAGATATTACGTCCCTCATACAAGCCAGGTCAGTGTCTAAAGGCAGTGGAGTCTTCAGCTAATTTAATAAATCAATACAGTTCATTTGGACTCACACTGCCCTGTGGTCCAGCTATGATGGAACAAGAATATTAACGTTAACATTATCACTGTAGTCCAAACATTGAGAGCCCCCCAAAAATCCAAACAGGTCGTGCGAGTCCATGCCTCGCTCAAAGGACATGCTTTTGTCCAAACTGACCCTCCCTGACACCATTCAGGAATGATACTTACGACAGATTAAACTAACTAGCCACCCTAGCCAGAGAGCGTGCTAAATTTTAAAAAAAGAGCAAGCGGTCACACTTCAAGCTTTTGCTTCTCTCTATCCACACAAGCACCTGGGTCTCTTATAGGCCTCAGTGAATATATGTATTATACATTTTAAATGTATCTTAAATACGAAGATATTTACAAAGATGATAGAGACTGAAAACCATACATCAAAGTATCTGCATCAGCTAAGTGAGTTTATCATTGCTTTAAAATGTAATGAACATTAAATAATAAGCTAGGTTAGTGTATCATTGCTTTTAAATGTAATAACTATTAAATAATAAATAGATTAAAATGGCATAGTTATCTGTGTGCTAAGAGGAATGTAAAAAATGCGGGGAAAAATCAGACCATAACGATTATAGCAGAGGCGTTTCTTGCCTGTTAACCCCACTGATCTTCTAGAGTGAATGGATCCTATTCTTACAATACTACAGTCCCACCCGACTCTGTATTACATTTGCCTGAAAATTAAAGTGTCAAAAAATCAATCATTTATGAAATACGATCGGAGCGTGAGTGGAACCAATGTAAAATGTCTGCCCATAACGTTTGTAACGGGTCACGCGTATACTTTGATGTGGGTAGACATACTATCATAGATGACAATCTGTTATTTAATGCATTGTGGGCTATTCTGACACTTTCATTTAAACCCCAAAGCTTCACACACACTGTTAATGTGAGACGTAGTTTACCACTGCAGCCACCTCCGCTGTCAGAAACCCCAAACTGTAAATAAGGTACAGCATATGAGTATAAATAGCACATTGGAACATGCATAAATTAAACTCTATTATTTGTTGTATTTCCTGCATACACTCTCTCTTCAGTGTGTTTGGCACCGGGTTGGGAGGAGAGAAAAGAAGTTGGCAATTACTCTGCTGACGTAACGAAGGCCGATGACGTTATTATGGACATGCGCAAAATGCAGAAGCTCCGAGTGTTTGAAGGCTGTCAGGAGTACACTGATAGGTTAGAAACTGCAGTGATTTCTAACGCTCAAGGCATTAGCGGTTGCCAAACCCAAACATAAAGCCATGCATTTGGATCCATCAGACACGGCCAACCATTCATTCTGACCAAATACACGGTAGCTTTTCACGAAATATCTCTGTGTTTTGAGCAACTTCAGAAAAAAAGAAAATAGTTTTTCTGGGACATGATAATTCTAGCACATTTTAAACTGTCAGTAAGTCCACAAACTGAAATGATCTCAGTTGTTTTCGATGGGTAGGCCTAAACATCTTTTAACAGATGTTACGGTTAATAGTTAATTAAAACAGAAATGGTAAAACGAGCATTAACTGCTTTAACAGAGATGCAGTGAAGTTTAATATAAATGTATTAAGTGACTAAAATGTGTTACAAGCAAGTATATTAAAACATTACGAGCAATACTTTATTGTTTTGATATAAATTAAATTAATTCATCAGTTCAATTAATTGCTTTGATTAATTTAGATAATAATTATCCTTTGGGATATTTGTTTTGCTTTGCGATGCTCATTCAATTCGTTCCGTTACGTTTTTACATAAAATATGTCTGCCAACAAATATTTACGACATTATTACATTATGCTTAAAACCGTAACTTAAAATTTAACAGTTTCTACAAGAAAAAAAAACAAGAAAAATAACAACGACAACAAAATAATAACACTACATCTACCACTACTGCTACTACTACTACTACTGCTTATTATTATTATTATTATTATTATAATGTTATTATTTTTATTATATGTTTATCATCATCATCATCATCATCATCACCATCATCATCATTATTATTATTATTATTATTAAGAAGTATAATTAATCAATTTAATTAATATTTAAAACTACAGGTTTTCTCATGAATGTGTCAATGTTTCAAGCTGTATTTGGGTGCGAATCGTCTGCCCGTGTTGAACCTTCCTCGTCTGCTTCATACCATCGACTGACGGGCCAACCTCAGCCAACTCCAGCGGGGCTGTGATTGACAGTTCGAGTCTAGCCAATCACCTAAGGGCAATTTTTGTGTAGAATTTCATTTGTCGAGTGTTGATAAACGTCATCACCAAATGCAACCAATACTAATGCATTACCGAGAACATGGCTCCCCCTATGTATGGCTTTTGGCGACCTCCCTGGCGCCCCGCAGTGGAGGCATATGGAAGCAATTTCGCCGCGGAGCCCGGGGTTTAAATGCGGACCTATAATGATGAAAAATGCTTTTCAAAATGTTCCCGTACATTTCTTTGCCTCTCAGTGCGCGTCTGTGTGATATAAGAAAAATACTAAATACTAAATTTAACTTTACGTCTTCTTTTCATGATGGGAAATTGACTGTGCATGATTTTAATTCCCATGACAAGAATGGCGTGTTAGTATAACATCGAAAGGGGAATGAAAGCTGTCCAGACATTTTTTCCACCGACCAGGCCAGAATCAGAGTAAACGGAATGAGTGTATTCATATTATTCGCCCTATTAAAGGGCAGTAATTTAACTGTCACCTTTATTGTAAGAAAAAACTGAAAATATTCAGTTAAAATCCGTATTTAATGGGGCCAAGTATTCCTCGACTGCCAACACGGGGTCGCTACAAACCAGAAATCGGATTTACGTATACACTGGAGAAGTTTTGGAAAACATGTTGTTTTGCCACTTCACAGAAAAAATGACATTCTTAAAAACATTCTTAGTAGAAAAGAATAAGTCCATTGTGTGCTAAAGCGCGGACAATACATGGACAGATGTTTAAAGTGATTTAAAAATATCGAGTTAAGTGGCCTCTCAAAAAGGGAGACTCGGATGAGAATCTGGATTAGCAAGTAGTTAACAAACAATTATATTAAAACTACTGATCACAGTTCTTCTAGAATAGTTCCTCTAATACATTTATAAAGAGAAATTCTCAGTCTCCAAACTGACCCCTCCCTCTCTCTCTCTCTCTCTCTCTCTCTCTCTCTCTCTCTCTCTCTCTCTCTCTCTCTCTCTGTTTTCTTTGGAGCAGCTCTGAGGCACTGGGGTGCTGACACGAGGTTTTGCAGCGGTTTGAGGCTACGATGTCAGGGGGTCAGATGTGACCTCAGTGATAACCGTGTCCGCTCGCGCAGACGGGCAGGCATTAC